>NC_092342.1:310665000-310852500 GCF_046630445.1 Rutidosis leptorrhynchoides
TTTTGAAAAACATACTTCCACTTTGTGTTTAATCATGATTTTTGGATATAGTATCATGTTCATATGTAATATAATTTTTCCAGAAAACAAACTTCCAATTCAAAGAGGAAAATAGTTTTTATTTTTCTAACCCAAAACAGCCCTCGGTTTCACTACGACGGCGTATGTCCGGTTTTACGGTGTTCTTCGTGTTTCCAGGTTTTAAATCATTAAGTTAGCATATCATATAGATATAGAACATGTGTTTAGTTGATTTTAAAAGTCAATTTAGAAGGATTAACTTTGTTTGAGAACAAGTTTAGAATTAACTAAACTATGTTCTAGTGATTACAAGTTTAAATCTTCGAATAAGATAGCTTTATATGTATGAATCGAATGATGTTATGAACATCATTACTACCTCAAGTTTTTTGAATAAACCTACTGTAAAAGAGAAAATATATCTAGCTTCAAAGGATTCTTGGATGGCTTGAAAGTTCTTGAAGTAGAATCATGACACGAAAACAAGTTCAAGTAAGATTTCCACTCGAAATAAGATTGTTATAGTTATAGAAATTGAATCAAATTTTGAGTATGAGTATTACCTTGAATTAGAAAGATATCTTACTATAAATAAGAAAGATTTCTTGAGATTGGATGATCACTTGAAATGGATTTGCAAGATTGGAAGTAAGCTAGCAAGTTTGAAAGATTTCTTGAAGTGTTCTTGAATAGTTGTTTTTTATGATGATTAAAGCTTGTAATTGAAGCTAAAAGATGGTGAAAATGCTTGGAGATGATCAAGTATGATATTAGGAGTATTTTGAGAGAGAATTTGGAGTGTAAGTATGAGAAAATAGAATGGAAAAATGGGGTGAAATCATAAAAATGGGATTACTTGTTATAAAGAAAAAAAAGATCCTTAAGTTTGTTTTTAGCTCATTAGTCATACAAGTTGTTAAATAATGATTCCACATGTTTTTGACTCTAAGATGGCTGCTAAGAATGAATGATTAAAGGTGTACATACCAATAGTAAATACATCTAGAAGCTGTGTATTGTACGAGTACGAATACGGGTACATACGAGTAGAATTGTTGATGAAAATGAATGAGAATGTAATTGTGAGCATTTTTGCTAAGTAGAAGTACTTTGATATGTGTCTTGAAGTCTTTAAAAAGTGTACTAATACATATTAATACACTAATGTATATACATTTTAACTGAGTCGTTAAGTCACTGTTAGTCGTTACATGTAAGTGTTGTTTTGAAACCTTTAAGTTAACGATCTTGTTAAATGTAATTAATCCATTGTTATAATACTTAAATAAGATGTTAAATTGTTATGTTATCATAATAACATGGTGTATAAATATATCTTAACATCATATATATATATGTTAAAATACTATTACAACGATAATCGTTACATATATGTCTCGTTTCGAAATCCTTAAGTTAGTAGTCTTGTTTTTACATATGTAGTTCATTGTTAACACACTTAATGATTTACTTAATTATCATTTTATCATGTTAAATATAGTGTAATAATATCTTAATATGATACATATGTATTTAGTAAGACGTTGTTATAACGATAATCGTTATATATATCATTTTCGAGTTTCTTAAATCAATAATCTCATTTGTTTGTATATAACTCATTGTTAACATATTTATGGAGATACTTACTTATCATAATCTCATGTTAACCATATATATATATATATATCCATTTATATAAAACCATGTAGTTTTTACAAGTTTTTAACGTTCGTGAATCGCCGGTCAACTTGGGTGGTCAATTGTCTATATGAAACTCATTTCAAATAATCAAGTCTTAACAAGTTTGATTACTTATCATGTTGGAAACATTTAATCATGTAAATATTAATCTCATTTAATATCTATAAACATGGAAAAGTTCGGGTCACTACAGTACCTACCCGTTAAATAAATTTCGTCCTGAAATTTTAAGCTGTTGAAGGTGCTGACGAATCTTCTGGAAATAGATGCGGGTATTTCTTCTTCATCTGATCTTCACATTTCCAGGTGAACTCGGGTCCTCTACGAGCATTCCATCCAACCTTAACGATTGGTATTTTATTTTGCTTAAGTCTTTTAACCTCACGATCCATTATTTCGACGGGTTCTTCGATGAATTGAAGTTTTTCATTGATTTGAATTTCATCTAACGGAATAGTGAGATCTTCTTTAGCAAAACATTTCTTCAAATTCGAGACGTGGACAGTGTTATGTACAGCCGCGTGTTGTTGTGGTTACTCAAGTCGGTAAGCTACCGATCCGACACGATCAATAATCTTGAATGGTCCAATGTACCTTGGATTTAGTTTCCCCTGTTTACCAAATCGAACAACGCCTTCCCAAGGTGAAATCTTAAGCATGACCATCTCTCCAACTTCAAATTCTATGTCTTTTCTTTTAATGTCCGCGTAACTTTTTTGTCGACTTTGGGCGATTTTCAACCGTTGTTGAATTTGAATGATCTTCTCGGTAGTTTCTTGAATTATCTCCGGACTCGTAATCTGTCTATCCCCCACTTCACTCCAAAAAATTGGAGACCTGCACTTTCTACCATAGAGTGCTTCAAACGTCGCCATCTCAATACTCGAATGGTAACTGTTGTTGTAGGAAAACTCTGATAATGGTAGATGTCGATCCCAACTATTTCCAAAATTAATAACACATGCTCGTAGTATGTCTTCAAGCGTTTGTATTGTCCTTTCGCTCTGCCCATCACTTTGTGGATGATAGGCAGTACTCATGTATAGACGAGTCCCTGATGCTTGTTGTAACGTCTGCCAGAATCTTGAAACAAATCTGTCATCCCTATCAGAGATAATAGAGACTAGTATTCCATGTCTGGAGACAACTTCCTTCAAGTATAGTCGTGCTAACTTCCATTTTATCATCTTCTCTCATTGGCAGAAAGTGTGCTGACTTGGTGAGACGATCGACTATTACCCAAATAGTATCATAACCACTTGCAGTCCTTGGCAATTTAGTAATGAAATCCATGGTAATATTTTCCCATTTCCATTCCGGGATTTCAGGTTGTTGAAGTAGACCTGATGGTTTCTGATGTTCAGCTTTGACCTTAGAACACGTCAAACATTCTCCTATGTATTTAGCAATATCGGCTTTCATACCGGCTACCAAAAGTGTTTCTTGAGATCTTTGTACATCTTTCCCGCTCCAGGATGTATTGAATATCTGGTTTTATGTGCTTCCTTAAGTACCTTTTCTCTCACATCTCCAAACCTTGGTACCCAAATTCTTTCAGCTCTCTATATCGAGTTCCATCTTCCCGAATATTAAGGTGTTTCTCCGACCCTTTGGGTATTTCATTTTTCAAATTCCCTTCTTTTACAACTCCCTGTTGCGCCTCCTTTATTTGAGTAGTAAGGTTAGTACGAATAATTATATTCATAGCTTTTACTCGTATAGGTTCTCTGTCCTTTCTACTCAAAGCGTCGGCTACCACATTCGCCTTCCCAGGGTGGTAACGAATCTCGAAATCGTAATCATTCAATAACTCAATCCATCTGCGCTGTCTCATGTTCAGTTGTTTCTGATTAAATATGTGTTGAAGACTTGTGTGGTCGGTATATATAATACTTTTGACCCCATATAAATAGTGCCTCCAAGTCTTTAATGCAAAAACAACCGCGCCTAATTCCAAATCATGCGTCGTATAATTCTGCTCGTGAATCTTCAACTGTCTAGACGCATAAGCAATTACCTTCGTTCGTTGCATTAATACACAACCGAGACCTTGCTTTGAGGCGTCACAATATATCACAAAATCATCATTCCCTTTAGGCAATGACAATATAGGTGCCGTAGTTAACTTTTTCTTCAACAATTGAAACGTTTTCTCCTGCTCATCCTTCCATTCGAATTTCTTCCCTTTATGTGTTAATGCAGTCAAGGGTTTTGCTATTTTGGAAAAATCTTGGATGAATCTTCTATAGTAACCAGCTAGTCCTAAAAATTGGCGTATATGTTTCGGAGTTTTCGGGGTTTCCCATTTTTCAACAGTTTCAATCTTCGCCGGATCCACCTGAATACCTTCTTTGTTCACTATGTGACCGAGGAATTGAACTTCTTCCAACCAAAATGCACACTTTGAAAATTTAGCGTACAGTTTTTCTTTCCTCAACAACTCTAGCACTTTTCTCAAATGTTCTTCGTGCTCTTGATCATTCTTTGAGTAAATAAGTATGTCATTGATGAAAACAATGACAAACTTGTCAAGGTATGGTCCACACACTCGGTTCATGAGGTCCATGAACATAGCTGGTGCGTTAGTCAACCCAAACGGCATAACCATAAACTCGTAATGACCGTAACGCGTTCTGAAAGCAGTCTTCTGAATATCATCCTCCTTCACCCGCATTTGATGATACCAGAACGTAAAACAATCTTCGAATAAACTGACGAGCCTTGTAGTTGATCAAATAAGTCGTCGATTCTCGGTAGTGGATAACGGTTCTTGATGGTAAGTTTGTTCAACTCTCGGTAGTTGATACACAACCTGAATGTACCATCCTTATTTTTGACAAACAAAACAGGAGCTCCCCATGGTGATGTACTTAGTCGTATGAAACCACGTTCTAAAAGTTCTTGTAGTTGGCTTTGGAGTTCCTTCATTTCACTGGGTGCGAGTATGTATGGAGCACGAGCTATTGGTGCAGCTTCCGGTACAAGATCTATTTGAAATTCCACAGATCGGTATGGAGGTAGTCCCGGTAATTCTTTCAGAAATACATCGGGAAATTCTTTTACGACAGGAACATCATTGATGTTCTTCTCTTCGGTTTGTATTTTCTCGACGTGTGCTAGAACGGCATATAAACCTTTTCTTATTAGCTTTTGCGCCTTCAAGTTACTAATAAGGTTTAGCTTCGCGTTGCTCTTTTCTCCGTACACCATTAAGGGTTTTCCTTCTTCTCGTACAATGCGAATTGCATTTTTGTAACATACGATCTCTGCTCTCTCCTTTTTCAACCAGTCCATGCCAATTATCAAATCAAAACTCCCTAACTCTACTGGTATCAAATCAATCTTAAACGTTTCGCTAACCAGTTTAATTTCTCGATTCTGACATTTTTATCTGCCGAAATTAATTTACCGTTTGCTAATTCGAGTAAAAATTTATTATTCATAGACGTCAATGGACCACTTAATTTAGCACAAAAATCTCTACTCATATAGCTTCTATCCGCACTCGAATCAAATAAAACATAAGCAGGTTTTTTATCGATAAGAAACGTACCCGTAACAAGCTCCGGGTCTTTCAGCGCTTCTTCCGCATTAATGTTAAAACTCTCCCACGGCTTTGCCCATTATTATTTCCCTGGTTTAGGCACGTAGTTTTGTAGTGGCCCTTCTTTCCGCATCCAAAACAAATAATATGGGCAGTATTTGTTCTTTTAGTCACTGGTCCGAATGCTTCACACTTCGCTGCAGCATGACCCTTCCTATTACATTTGGTACATACTACTTCACAAAATTTACCCGGATGATATCCTTCACACCTATAGCATGGAATTTTCTGATTGTTGTTGTCATTGTTGTTATTGAGATTGCTATTGGGATTGATGTGGTTGTTATTGTTGTTGGGACGTTTGGTGAAGTTATTGTTGTTGGGATGCTTATTGTAGTTGTTGTTGGGATTGCGATTGTTGTTGTTACGATTAATGTTGCGGTTGTTGGGATAGTTGTTGCGATTGTTGTTGTGATTGTTGTTGTTGTTGTTGTTGTTGTATTGGTAACTCTTGTCACTGTTTTCCTCCCACTTTCTCTTGACTTGTTTCGTGTTGGCCTCTTCGGCTGCCTGTTCTTTAATCCTTCTCTCAATCTGATTTATGAGTTTGTGAGCCATTCAACTTGCCTTTTGTATGGAGGCGGGCTCGTGTGAACTCACATCTTCTTGAATACTTTCTAGTAACCCTTTTACAAATGCGTCAATCTTCTCCTCTTCATCTTCGAACGCTCTTGGATACAATAGGCTCAACTCTGTGAATCATCGTTTGTACGTGGTGATGTCGAAACCTTGCGTTCGTAATCCTCTAAGCTCTACCTTAAGCTTATTGACCTCGTTTCTGGGACGATACTGCTCGTTCATCAAGTGCTTGAATGCTGACCACGGTAGTGCGTAAGCAGCATCTTGTCCCACCTGGTCGAGATAGGTGTTCCACCATGTTAACGCAGTACCTGTGAAGGTATGCGTAGTGTAATTTACTTTGTATTCTTCAGCACATTTACTTATGGAAAACACCGATTCAACCTTTTCGGTCCACCGTTTTAATCCGATTGGACCCCCGGTTCCATCGAATTCCAAAGGTTTACAGGCACTGAATTCTTTGTAGGAGCATCCTGCCCGATTTCTTGTGGAATTAGTTCCACTGATAGAACCAGAGTTATTGTTGTTATTTTGCATTGCGGCCTGCACTGCGGCTATGTTCGCAGCAAGGAAAACACGGAAGTCTTCCTCACTCATGTTCAAGTTCTGACGAGTCGTCGGTGCCATTTCCTTCAAAAATAGCCAAAAGAATTGAGTTAATCATATAGAATTTAAGAGTAGTCAATAGTATTTCGTAGCATAATATGAACTCTTTTATAAAAGCTTTTTCTTCATATTAGCGTTTTATAAGTTTTAATTCGGGTAATACCTACCCGTTAAGTTCATACTTAGTAGCTACTATACAATTCAACTACTACGATTCTATATGAAAAACTAAATACAATAATATTTTGCGTTCAAACTTTTATACAATATTTTTACAAATTTACAATACCGCTATTTTACATATAGCATGAAATATAGCACACAATAACTTTGATACAAAACAGTTGTGACAACAATCCTAGTTAATACGCAAGTCGTTCAGCAAAGGCAATAAAAACACGTAATTCATAAGGCCAGAAACAAGTCATGCATTCTGGTTTTACTAAGACTACTTCCCATCCTTGGTCTTGTAGAACATAACCGTTGTGGCCGTTGACAAGACATCATGTTGTAACGCCGTCAAAGGGACAAGGGTTTCGTAATGCCCAACAGCCCCGTAACAATCTAAAAACCTTGTTTCTTACCCCAACTACTGAATCCGTCACTTGTGGGAAGGTTTTATTTAAAAGTTGTAATCCGATGTTCTTTTTCTCACTTTGGTGAGAAGCGTACATCACTAACCCATAAGCATAACATGCTTCTTTATGTTGCATGTTAGAAGCTCTTTATAACTCACGAAGTCCTACGTTGGGATATGTTGAGTCAAAATAGGTTCTTAACCCGTAGCGTAAAATTGCATTTAGGTTTCCTGCATTTAACGCTTTAAAGAAAACACGGCGTAACTTAAGGTGTCCCCAATGTGATATACCCCATCTTTCAAATGAAATCCTTTTATAAACTAAGGCATGCCTGGAATGTTCTTCAAATGTTCTACAAACTAATTTTGCCGTAAATAATTTTGTCGACGAATTCTGACCGACTTTAGACAAGATTTCATCAATCATGTCCCCGGGTAGGTCTTCTAAAATTTTTGGTTGTTTATCCTTAACGTCCATTGTGTTTTTATACTGTAAAACAGAAGAGAATTAGATTCGTAAAAGATAATAATACAAGCAATTTTCACATACAACAAGAAAAGTACAAGCACACTTATTTTACATATTTTACACCTTATGATTACAACTCTTTATTCCGACTCACTAGTTTCTTCCTCTTCGGACTTGTTTCATTTTGCTAATTTCTAGGGATATATGATGTTCCTCTAATACGAGCCGTTGTTTTCACAAATGGTTTAGAAAAACCTGGTGGCTTAGAGGTTCTCGGGTTATTGTTACAACTTAAGAAATACGGGTGTTGACGATACATATAAAGTTCATCAGGGTTGGAATCAGGTTTCTCTATTTTGATTCCCTTTCCCTTATTATTTTCTTTTGCTTTTTCAAATTGGGTCGAGGTAATTTCTATAACATCATCGGAATCCTCAACGGGATCCGATTCATCGGAAAATTGGTAATCTTCCTAATATTTTGCTTCCTCGGCGGAAACACCATTGACCATTATTAATTTTGGTCCATTAGTTGAGGGTTTTCTTTTATTTGTCTGTTTTTCAGTGGTTCCTAAAATTTCCCCTTCCGGAACCTCTTCTTCTGGTTCCTCTTCTTCCGGTTCCTCCTCTTCCGGTTCCTCCTCTTCCGGTTCCTCTTCTTTCGGTTCCTCTTCGGGAATTTGTGAATCTTCCCAAAATATATTCGACTCTTCATTATTATTAGGTGAGTCGATGGGATTTGTACTAGAGCTAGACATCTATCACACATTATCAAATACATTAAGAGATTAATATATCACATAATATTTACATGTTAAATATATATAGTTTTCAACAAAAAGTGTTAAGCAATCGTTTTTAAAGAAAAATATACGGTCGAAGTCCAGACTCACTATTGAATCCTACATACTCGAAAAGATACACTAATGTAAATTTCTAGTTCTATAAGACCAACGCTCGGATACCAACTGAAATGTCCCGTTCATATCGATTTATAAACGTTCCATATTAATTGATTTCGTTGCGAGGTTTTGACCTCTATATGAGACATTTTTCAAAGACTGCATTCGATTTTAAAATAAACCATAACCTTTATTTGATCGATAAAGGTTTAAAAATATTACGACGATTATCAAATAATGATAATCTAAAATATAGCGTTTTCACATGATTATTACATAATAGTTTACAATAATATTACACACCAATTTAAGTCTTCGAATGCAGTTTTTAAACAATATTATACAAGCATGCTGACTCCAACTCTTGTCCATAAATTAGCATGCAACAGCGAAAGCTCTTAATAATCACCTGAGAATAAACATGCTTTAAACGTCAACAAAAATATTGGTGAGTTATAGGTTTAACCTATATATTTATCAAATCGTAATAATAGACCACAAGATTTCATATTTCCATTTCTCATAAACAACATGCAATCTGCATAAAAATCATTCATATGATGAACACCAGGTAACCGACCTTAACAGGATGCATATAGAATATCCCCATCATTCCGGGACTCTCATCGAACATGATAAATCGAAGTACTAAAGCATCCGTAACTCGGATGAGGCTTGTTGGGCCAAATAGATCTATCTTTAGGATTCGTGTCAATTGGTGGCAATTATAATAAACACCAATTCTTAGGCTACCAAGCTAAAAAGTGGCATATTCGGTTCGATAATTCAACATAGAATGTAATTTTGATCACTTGTGTCTATTTTGTAAAATATTTATAAAACTGCATGTATTCTCATCCCAAAAATAATAGATTTTAAAAGTGGAACTATAACTCACTTTCACAGATTTTTCCTTAGTTAGAATTAAGACTTGGCCGCTGGTCGATTCACGACCCTATAACAAATATGTACATATATATCAAAGTATGATTTAAATATATTTACAATATTTTCTATTACGTTTTTATGATTTAAGTTTGTTAAGTTTGCAGTCCTCGTTAGTAACCTACAACTAGTTGTCCACAGTTAGATGTGCTGAAATAAATCAATATATATTATCTCGAATCAATCCAAGAACTAGTGTATACAAGTCTAAGGCTAGATCACAACTCAAAGTATATATATTATTTTGGAATCAACCTCAACCCTGTATAGCTAACTCAAATATTACTGCATATAGAGTGTCTATGGTTGTTCCGAAATATATATATATATAGATGGGTCGATATGATATATCAAAATATTGCATACGTGTCTATGGTATCCCAAGATTACATAATATGTATAATACAATATAAATTAGTTAGGATATATTTAGTCTAGATTTGTTACAAAATTTTCGTAGCTAAAACTAGCAAATTTATCAAATTTTGTTTTACCCGTCATTTCTTCGTTTCAAATCCGTTTTGAGTGATTCAAGTTGCTATGGTTTCATAATGAACTGAAATTTATGAAACTAAACAGAAAAGGTATAAGTTTATAGTCGGAAATACAGGTTACGTGTCATTTTTTAAAGAGGTAGTCATTTCCGTCGAAAGAACGACATCTTGATGACCATTTTGAAAATCATACTTCCACTTTGTGTTTAACCATGATTTTTGGATATAGTATCATGTTCATATGTAATATCATTTTTCCAGAAAACAAACTTCCAATTCAAAGATAAGATAGTTTTTATTTTTCTAACCCACCCCGGTTTCACTACGACGGCGTATGTCCGGTTTTACGGTGTTCTTCGTGTTTCCAGGTTTTAAATCATTAAGTTAGCATATCATATAGATATAGAACATGTGTTTAGTTGATTTTAAAAGTCAAGTTAGAAGGATTAACTTTGTTTGCGAACCAGTTTAGAATTAACTAAACTATGTTCTAGTGATTAAAAGTTTAAATCTTCGAATAAGATAGCTTTATATGTATGAATCGAATGATGTTATGAACATCATTATTACCTCAAGTTTTGTGGATAAACCTACTGGAAAAGATAAAAGTAGATCTAGCTTCAAAGGATCCTTGGATGGCTTGAAAGTTCTTGAAGTAGAATCATGACACGAAAACAAGTTCAAGTAAGATTTCCACTCGAAATAAGATTGTTATAGTTATAGAAATTGAATCAAAGTTTGAGTATGAGTATTACCTTGAATTAGAAATATATCTTACTGTAAATAAGAAAGATTTCTTGAGATTGGATGATCACTTGAAATGGATTTGCAAGATTGGAAGTAAGCTAGCAAGTTTGAAAGATTTCTTGAAGTGTTCTTGAATGGTTGTTTTTTATGATGATTAAAGCTTGTAATTGAAGCTAAAAGATGGTGAAAATGCTTGAAGATGATCAAGTATGATGTTAGGAGTATTTTGAGAGAGAATTTGGAGTGTAAGTATGAGAAAATGGAATGAAAAAATATGGTGAAATCATAAAAACGGGATTACTTGTTATAAAGAAAAAAAGATCCTTAAGTTTGTTTTTAGCTCATTAGTCATACAAGTTGTTAAATAATGGTTCCATATATTTTTGACTCTAAGATTGCTGCTAAGAATGAATGATTAAAGGTGTATATACCAATAGTAAATACATCTAGAAGCTGTGTATTGTACAAGTACGAATACGGGTACATACGAGTAGAATTGTTGATGAAAATGAATGAGAATGTAATTGTGAGCATTTGTGCTATGTAGAAGTACTTTGATATGTGTCTTGAAGTCTTTCAAAAGTGTACTAATACATATTAATACACTACATGTATATACATTTTAACTGAGTCGTTAAGTCACCGTTAGTCGTTACATGTAAGTGTTGTTTTGAAACCTTTAAGTTAACGATCTTGTTAAATGTAATTACTCCATTGTTATAATACTTAAATAAGATGTTAAATTGTTATGTTATCATAATAACATGGTGTATAAATATATCTTAACATCATATATATATATATATATATATATATATATATATATATATATATATATATATATATATATATATATATATGTTAAAATACTATTACAACGATAATCGTTACATATATGTCTCGTTTTGAAATCCTTAAGTTAGTAGTCTTGTTTTTACATATGTAGTTCATTGTTAACACACTTAATGATTTACTTAATTATCATTTTATCATGTTAAATATAGTGTAACAATATCTTAATATGATACATATGTATTTAGTAAGACGTTGTTATAACGATAATCGTTATATATATCATTTTCGAGTTTCTTAAATCAATAATCTCATTTGTTTGTACATAACTCATTGTTAACATATTTATGGAGATACTTACTTATCATAATCTCATCTTAACCATATATATATATCCATTTATATAACACCATGTAGTTTTTACAAGTTTTTAACGTTCGTGAATCGCCGGTCAACTTGGGTGGTCAATTGTGTGACGACCGGGAAATTTTTGACTAAATTTAAACTTTATCTTTATATTATTCTGACACGATAAGCAATGTTTTTAAGTTAAATCTCAAGGATTTTAAACTATGTTTATACATTCATTTAAACCTCGACCAAATTCCAATGATTCACGAACCATTAAATGAACATATATGAATATGTATGTATATGTGTATATATTATAAATTGAAAATGTCAACAAAGTATTTAAACGTATAATGCTTTATATGAACGTATTTGTTTCAATATGATTATCGACGAAATTAAAAAAAATATATTAAATGATTGAATTATCAGAAACATTGAATTATGATTACAAGTCTCTGTTGAGAGGTCCACTATGATTTGAGAAAATCTATTCCACTTAACGATATTCGGAATAATTTGTAAAGCTATTTATAAATAAAAACAAAAAGTGTCATTTACGAAAGTTAGACAAAAGTTAGTGGAGAATCGGTTTCCATAATATTCAATTAATCTATTTTCAAACGTACAAAGGCGTTTTCAGTTTAAAAAGAACTTTATTATTAAAACGTATATAACTTTTATAAATATCTAGAATCACTTTTGACAACTCATTACTTAACCAGTATAATAAATATAACGATATTTATATTTTATTTCATTAAATATATATAACGATTTAAATTAATATTATATATATTTATACGCGTATTATACATACATAGTTTTTATACTTTTACTATACTTTAACTTTACCTTTACTTTACTTTTACTTTACTTTAACTTTAATAATAACTTTAATAATTCATACTTTAATAATTCACTTTAATAATTCATACTTTAATAATTCACTTTAATAATTCAAAAATCTATTATAAATAGAATTCAATAGGTTTCATTATTTCATAGAAACTTGAAAATATATTTCTCTAAACTCTCTCAATCGATTTACATATATATATATATATATATATATATATATATATATATATATATATATATATATATATATATATATATATATATATATATATATATTTGCTCTGTATTATTTCAAGATATTATTAGTATACATAAAATATTACGACGGAGTGCTGTCCGAGTGATTTCAAAATAGTTTTTTTGAATGAGTCGAAGCTAAGGAAATTATGGGTTATAGCTATGGAGGTGATGGGTATGGTTCATGGGTATGCTCGTGAGGTCATGTCATAACCCGTCCTTAACCATAAGAACGTGTTAGATAACGTATGATTTCATTGCGAGGTATTGACCTCTATATGCGACATTTTTAAAAAGGAAAACTGCATATATTATACATTACAAACCAAACCATTATTTTTGTTACAAGCTTTAGACAATAAAAAGATGATTATCGTTTAGCGATAATCTTCGACTTACAAACTTTACAAATGATAATAACAACACGATTTCTAGCATATTTTACAACACACGTCCTCGGATATGCAGTTTTATTTTTGACACAAGTATGAGTACGCATGATCCTGCTTAGATTCAACATAATGCAGCGGAAGCTTTAATTATCACCTGAGAATAAACATGTTTAAAAATGTCAACATAAAGTTGGTGAGATATAGGTTTAGTGCGCAGCAATATATATATATAGACCACAAGATTTCGTATATAAACATTTCAATAAAAATATTCTAAGTGGTTGAGCACTTGGTAACCATACTTAACATTTTCACGTCGCATATTCCCTTTAATATGAAATCTTACTACACCGTACCAAGTGTAGTCACAAAACGAAGTACTGTGCAACCGTTGAATACTGGTCGTCCAGTCCGGTTGGGGTTGTCAGGCCCGATAGATCTATCAACAGGATTCGCGTTTACAATACCGCTGTAAATAACAGTTACCAAGCTACAGGGAAGTATGCCAGTGGTACAACTCAACGTAGAATATATTTTTCAGTTACTTGTGTCAATAACGTAAAACATAAAATACATGTATTCTCATCCCGAAATATTTAGAGTTTAAAAGTGGGACTATATACTCACTCTTGTCTTGATGATATATATATATTTTGACTCGGTCTTCCGGTTGATATCACGAACCTCAAGTTCCTTGGATAAGTTTGCTGTAAAAGAGGAGTAAGAAGCTAGAATCAAAAGGGTGATAGAAGTGGATGAAAGATTGGAAGTAAGTTGGTGTTCTTGGAAGGTTTTCTTGAAGTGTTTTTGTATGGTTTTCTTATGGTGTTTTAGTATGGTTTTTGAAGCTAGATCTTCATGGAACTTTGCTGGATTGTTGAAGGTGTTTAAGGATTATAAGTGTGTGTGTTTTAGCTAAGAGATTGAAGTAGTAAATGAATCAAAATGATGGTGCATATATACACCTCAAAAACGTGTTCCATGGGAGACATGGACAAAATTCCCATGTTGTATTTTTGTGTATTTGTCATGCTTGCTTCCAAAATCTAATTACCTAGCTCCAAGGGCAGTAACAAGGGTTGGTTAGGTGGTGATTTGATATGTATATACCAATAGTAAATACGTATAGAAGCTTGGTATGATACGAGTACAAATACTCTAGGTATACGTATAGAAATTTTGTGAAAAATGGAATGAGGATTCAAATATAGCTATCTTTTGTGAATACACTTATATGATTTTATGTATTTAAGTTCTTAAAAGTGATTAAATACATTACTTATACAATATATGTATAAACATTATATGTCTTAAGTATTTATGTCAAATAACGTTACGTATAGTTATCGTTTTGAAAACTTAAGTTAGTAGTTTCAAAATACACATATAACTTGTTGTTATTAATATAAAATGAGGTATTAAAACATTTATTAATCATGTTAAATATGTATATATACATTTATATAAACAAACGTATAATTATCATATATTGTATAGTTCGTGATATCATCGGTCAAACTAGACGGTCAAACGTTGTGTAAAACTCTTTTCGGAAATATAAGTCTCGACAATTTGGATTGCTTATCATGTTGGCAAGGTTTAATTTATGTAAATATTAATCTTATAAGTATAGAATGATCGAAAAAGTGCGGGTCGTTACATTACCTCCCCGTTAAATAAATTTCGTCCCGAAATTTTAAAATTGTACCTATTTTGCGTCATCGAGAAACAAGTGCGGATACTTTCGTTTCATTTGATCCTCTCGTTCCCACGTAAACTCGGGACCTCTTCTAGCATTCCAACGAACCTTAACAATCGGTATATTGCTCTGTTTGAGCTGTTTAACTTCACGGTCCATGATTTCGATTGGTTCTTCGACGAATTGTAGTTTCTCGTCGACATGGATTTCTTCAAGAGGAATGGTGAGGTCTTCCTTTGCAAGACACTTCTTAAGGTTTGAGACGTGAAAGGTATTATGTACTCCGGTGAGTTGTTGCGGTAACTCGAGTCGATAAGCTACCGGTCCAATGCGTTCGATGATCTTGAACGGGCCCACGTACCTTGGGTTCAGTTTACCCCTTTTGCCGAAACGTATTACACCTTTCCAAGGTGACACCTTTAGCATAACCATGTCCCCGACCTGAAACTCTAATGGTTTCCTTCGGACATCGGCGTAGCTCTTTTGGCGACTACGGGCTGTTTTCAATCTCTCCTTGATTTGCACTATCTTCTCAGTCGTTTCATGTATGATCTCGGGACCAGTTAAATGTCGATCTCCTACTTCATTCCAATAGATAGGAGATCTACACTTCCTTCCGTACAATGCTTCGAATGGCGCAGCTCCAATGCTCGCATGATAACTATTATTATACGAGAATTCTGCTAACGGTAGGTATTTATCCCATCCGTTTCCAAAATCGATCACACATGCCCTGAGCATGTCTTCGAGAGTCTGAATCGTTCTTTCACTCTGTCCATCGGTTTGTGGATGATATGCGGTACTCATATCCAACCGAGTTCCTAGTGCCTCCTGTAGTGATTGCCAAAACTTTGAGGTAAATCTACTATCACGATCGGATATAATGGAAATAGGTATTCCATGCCTTGAAACAACTTCCTTTATATACAATCGTAATAGTTTCTCCATTCTATCCGTTTCCTTTATAGGTAAGAAATGTGCAGACTTGGTGAGACGATCAACAATCACCCAAATGGTGTCGTATCCCCAGGCAGTCTTTGGTAACTTTGTGATGAAATCCATGGTAATACCATCCCATTTCCATTCTGGGATTTCTGGTTGTTGAAGTAACCCTGACGGCTTCTGGTGTTCTGCTTTGACCTTAGAACAAGTTAAACACTCCCCAACATATGTTGCAACGTCGGTCTTTAAATTAGGCCACCAATAACGTGTCTTAAGATCTTGGTACATCTTTCCAACTCCAGGATGTATCGAATATCTTGTCTTATGTGCCTCGTTCAATATCAACTTCCTTAATCCACCCAACTTCGGTACCCAAATACGATTTGCAAAATATCGAATTCCATCTTCCCGCATAACGAGTTGCTTCTCATACTTCTTCATTATTTCATTTCCTATATTTTCTTTAGTAAGTGCTTCTCGTTGAACTTCTTTGATTTGTGAGTTGAGATTCATGCGAATTTTTATGTTCATCGCTCGTACCCGAATTGGTTCTCGTTCCTTTCTGCTTAGAGCATCGGCCACCACGTTCGCCTTCCCGGGATGATAACGAATTTCACAATCATAGTCGTTTATCAGCTCGACCCACCTACGTTGCCTCATGTTCAGCTGTTTTTGATCGAAAATATGTTGAAGGCTTTTATGATCAGTAAACACAGTGCATCTAACCCCATATAAGTAGTGTCTCCATATCTTTAACGCAAACACGACTGCTCCCAGTTCTAGATCATGCGTCGTATAATTCCGCTCGTGAATCTTCAATTGTCGGGATGCGTATGCAATAACTTTCTTTCGTTGCATAAGAACACAACCAAAACCTTGTCGCGAAGCGTCACAATATATTTCAAAATCATCGTTCCCTTCAGGTAACGATAAAATAGGCGCCGTAGTTAACTTCTTCTTCAATAATTGAAATGCGTTCTCCTGCTCCGAGGTCCATTCGTATTTCTTCCCTTTTTGCGTTAATGCTGTCAACGGCTTAGCTATTCGAGAAAAATCTTGAATAAACCTTCTATAATAACCGGCTAAACCCAAAAATTGGCGTATCTGCATTGGTGTCTTAGGAGTCTCCCATTTTTCAATGGCTTCAATTTTTGCTGGATCAACCTGAATTCCTTTGCTACTAACAACGTGGCCAAGAAATTGTACTTCTTTCAACCAGAAAGCACACTTAGAAAATTTAGCATAAAGTTGTTCTTTTCTCAACAACTCCAGTATCAACCTTAAATGCTCTTCATGCTCTTGCTCACTCTTGGAATAGATAAGAATATCATCAATGAAAACGATAACAAACTTATCTAAATACGGACTACAAACTCGATTCATGAGGTCCATGAATACAGCTGGCGCATTTGTCAATCCAAACGGCATGACCAAAAATTCGTAATGACCATAACGTGTCCGAAAAGCAGTTTTTGGAATGTCCTTTTCTTTGACGCGTAGTTGATGATAGCCCGATCTTAAGTCGATTTTTGAATAAACACATGATCCTTGCAATTGATCAAATAAGTCATCAATTCTCGGTAGTGGATACCGATTCTTGATAGTTAACTTATTTAATTCACGATAATCTATACACATTCGGAAAGATCCGTCTTTCTTCTTGACAAACAAAATTGGAGCTCCCCACGGTGATGTACTTGGTCGTATGAATCCACGGTCCAATAATTCTTTTAACTGACTTTGAAGTTCTTTTAATTCGGACGGTGCAAGTCTATATGGCGCACGAGCCACTGGTGCAGCTCCTGGTACTAAATCTATTTGAAATTCTACCGATCTAAATGGAGGTAATCCCGGCAATTCTTCCGGAAAAACTTCAGGAAAATCTCTTGCCACAGGCACGTCGTTGATGCACTTTTCTTTCTTTTCGACTTTATTAACATGTGCTAAAATAGCGTAACATCCCTTTTCTAAACACTTCTTGGCTTTCAAACAGCTAATGAGTTTTAGCTTTGAATTACCCTTCTCTCCATAAATCATCACCGGTATTTTATCCTTACCAGGAATACGAATTGCCTTCTTAGCACAAACAACTTCCGCTCCTATTTTGGACATCCAGTCCATGCCGACTATTACATCAAAACCTCCCAATTCTACGGGTATTAAGTCGATTTTAAACGTTTCTCCGGCTAAATTTATTTCACAATCACAACAAATTTTATCGGCTTTAATTAGTTTACCATTAGCTAACTCAATCAAGTACTTAGCATCTAAAGGTAATGATGAACAATTCAATTTAGTGTAAAAATTTATACACACGTAGCTTCTATCGGCGCCAGTATCAAATAAAATAGATGCTGATAAGTTATTAATGGTAAACGTACCCGTAACAAGCTCCGGGTCTTCTCGTGCCTCTCTAGCATTAATAACAAACGCTCTTCTACGTGCAGGTCCGCCATTCTGATTCGGGCACTGACTCTTATAGTGACCTTGTTTTCCACAACCAAAACAAGTAATGGTAGCCAAAGCAGTTCTATTTGCGTTGGTGGCAGGAGTCTTGTTGCCATTTGTAACGAGAGCCTTACAATCTTCCGCAAGATGACCTTGTCGATTACACTTGGTGCATAACACACTACAGTAACCAAAGTGATGTTTGTGGCAACGGTTGCATAAAGGACTTTGTCCTTTATAACCAAAACCTGAACCACTACTCGCACCTTTTGTGGTTTCTTGTTTCTTATAAGGTTGTTGTTGGTTACCTCGATCATAACTTCCATTCCACTTTTTCTTGTTTCCCAATACCTTCACCTCAGTATTGAATGCTTTCTTGTCCAAAATGACCTGATCCATTAGCTCGTTCGCCATGGTTATAGCTTCATGAATTGTCTTAGGTTTCGATGCTGTAACATTTGCCTTGACCTTTTTGGGCAAACCAGCTTTGTACATTTCAATCTTCCGTTCTTCGGTTGGAACCAATTCAGGACATAGCAAAACTAATTCCATGAATCGCTGGTTGTAGTTGGTGATTTCAGTACCAACCACCTTCAAACTTCGTAACTCATCTTCTAACTTAATAACCTCATTCCTTGGACAATACTCGGTGATTATCATTGCTTTGAATTCTTCCCATGGAGTATCATAAGCTACATCTCCTCCTACCGCCTTCACATAATTCTTCCACCATGTGAGTGCACTATCTTGTAAAGTGCACGATGCAAACTTGGTCATGTCTTTTTTATCACAACCACTGATTTTAAACACCGTCTCCATCTTTTCTATCCATCGGGTTAAACCGATAGGTCCTTCCGTTCCACTGAATGATGATGGCTTGCAAGCTTGGAACGTTTTGTAGGAACATCCTACACGAGAATTTGGATTAACTGCAGTAGCTCTTGCAGCTTCGACCCATAGCATTCTATCGTTCACTCGCTGGTTGATGAAGTTCTCGACTTCTTGTTCCGTCATTCGGTTCAATCGCGCCATTTCCTAATGAAAGAAAATAATTATTCACATGGATTATTATAGATGTAGTGTGTATTTATAGTACATTATAGCTTGTTAATAATATGAACCAGGTATTATTATAAAAGCCTTTTCTTCTTATTAGCGTTTTATAATTATATCTAGGGTAGTACCTACCCGTTAATATTCATACTTAATAGCTTAGTACAGAATCAATTACTACAATCTAAATAATACTTAACCATGGAAAATTATTGCATTTCATACTTCAATATTTTACATATGCTTATCTTACATCGAACATTAAGCAAACCACACTATTAATATTATACAAAACATTATTCGGTTCCATGGTTTGACACAGCAGCGCATCGTTTGATCTATTTTCTAGGACGTTTAGACACAAAGATTTGCTTAACGCTTATCCTAACTGTCTGCCTATATTTTGGCTGTGGGACTGAAGAACTGGATGCCGGGACAGAACGAATAGGAATAGCGGGGATAGGGGTGGTAGTGTTGAGTGGAATTGGTGCCACATCATTCTCATTAAACTCGGGATTTGAATTTTCTAATTCATTAGCCTTTCGTTTCTTTCCTAGTTCGAACTCTTCTTTTGTAATTTCCTGTATTTCTTCCTCGGGTTCACTTTCCTCCTCGGGTTCACTTTCCTCCTCGGGTTCACTTTCCGGGTTCTTTATAGTTGGTTCATCCGGAATTTGTGAGTCTTCCCCAAGGATATCATTTTCGTCATCGGACAGGTTAATGACTGGAACGCCATCTGAAGATTCTGATTCGGAGTCGTTGATTGTGATAACAATTTTTGAGCTCGACATCTATCACACAACAACTAACCCATTAGTACTTATATAATATTTACATATAAATTTTAACCAACAGTGATAAGCAATGGTTTTTTTTTTTTTTTTTAAATCAGACCCGGTCAAAGTCCAGACTTACTAATGTATCCTAATGGCTTCTCGGTTAGACACACTAATGCAGACCTGGTTCGCTAAGACCAACGCTCTGATACCACATGTCATAACCCGTCCTTAACCATAAGAACGTGTTAGATAACGTATGATTTCATTGCGAGGTATTGACCTCTATATGCGACATTTTTAAAAAGGAAAACTGCATATATTATACATTACAAACCAAACCATTATTTTTGTTACAAGCTTTAGACAATAAAAAGATGATTATCGTTTAGCGATAATCTTCGACTTACAAACTTTACAAATGATAATAACAACACGATTTCTAGCATATTTTACAACACACGTCCTCGGATATGCAGTTTTATTTTTGACACAAGTATGAGTACGCATGATCCTGCTTAGATTCAACATAATGCAGCGGAAGCTTTAATTATCACCTGAGAATAAACATGTTTAAAAATGTCAACATAAAGTTGGTGAGATATAGGTTTAGTGCGCAGCAATATATATATATAGACCACAAGATTTCGTATATAAACATTTCAATAAAAATATTCTAAGTGGTTGAGCACTTGGTAACCATACTTAACATTTTCACGTCGCATATTCCCTTTAATATGAAATCTTACTACACCGTACCAAGTGTAGTCACAAAACGAAGTACTGTGCAACCGTTGAATACTGGTCGTCCAGTCCGGTTGGGGTTGTCAGGCCCGATAGATCTATCAACAGGATTCGCGTTTACAATACCGCTGTAAATAACAGTTACCAAGCTACAGGGAAGTATGCCAGTGGTACAACTCAACGTAGAATATATTTTTCAGTTACTTGTGTCCATAACGTAAAACATAAAATACATGTATTCTCATCCCGAAATATTTAGAGTTTAAAAGTGGGACTATATACTCACTCTTGTCTTGATGATATATATATATTTTGACTCGGTCTTCCGGTTGATATCACGAACCTCAAGTTCCTTGGATAAGTTTGCTGTAAAAGAGGAGTAAGAAGCTAGAATCAAAAGGGTGATAGAAGTGGATGAAAGATTGGAAGTAAGTTGGTGTTCTTGGAAGGTTTTCTTGAAGTGTTTTTGTATGGTTTTCTTATGGTGTTTTAGTATGGTTTTTGAAGCTAGATCTTCATGGAACTTTGCTGGATTGTTGAAGGTGTTTAAGGATTATAAGTGTGTGTGTTTTAGCTAAGAGATTGAAGTAGTAAATGAATCAAAATGATGGTGCATATATACACCTCAAAAACGTGTTCCATGGGAGACATGGACAAAATTCCCATGTTGTATTTTTGTGTATTTGTCATGCTTGCTTCCAAAATCTAATTACCTAGCTCCAAGGGCAGTAACAAGGGTTGGTTAGGTGGTGATTTGATATGTATATACCAATAGTAAATACGTATAGAAGCTTGGTATGATACGAGTACAAATACTCTAGGTATACGTATAGAAATTTTGTGAAAAATGGAATGAGGATTCAAATATAGCTATCTTTTGTGAATACACTTATATGATTTTATGTATTTAAGTTCTTAAAAGTGATTAAATACATTACTTATACAATATATGTATAAACATTATATGTCTTAAGTATTTATGTCAAATAACGTTACGTATAGTTATCGTTTTGAAAACTTAAGTTAGTAGTTTCAAAATACACATATAACTTGTTGTTATTAATATAAAATGAGGTATTAAAACATTTATTAATCATGTTAAATATGTATATATACATTTATATAAACAAACGTATAATTATCATATATTGTATAGTTCGTGATATCATCGGTCAAACTAGACGGTCAAACGTTGTGTAAAACTCTTTTCGGAAATATAAGTCTCGACAATTTGGATTGCTTATCATGTTGGCAAGGTTTAATTTATGTAAATATTAATCTTATAAGTATAGAATGATCGAAAAAGTGCGGGTCGTTACAGGTCAATCTAGTGTTTATCATCTCCGTTGCTTCTACGTACTTTCCTGCAATATTGAATCTCAATATTGATACGTGAGCACTTATAACTTAACTTTTATATATCAATAGTGTATCCCTGACTAGTGCTCGAGTATATAGGATTATGCATACTTGTACATTCGATATTGTCCTTAGATAGGTTTGTTGAATCCTGAATTAGATACATATGCTACTGAGATATGGTATATGATATGCATGTCGTTGAAAAGCTAGCGGAAAATTAAGAACTTTTCATTTAGATATCGAATGGTTTCGATGAACGGATTAGAAGTTATAGTCAACTGAATTTTAGTATTATTGTTAAAACGATCATTATTACTATCGTCGTTATTATTTTAATGGAAATATCATTGTTATTATAAAATATCATTATTACTATTATGTTAGTATTATCATTTTATCATAATAACATTTTTAGTAAATATAAATATTGTTATTTTTTTATAGAATAATAATAATTATTATTACAAAATAATACAACTTTTACTTATTATTATTATGATCAATATTATTTTATCAAATAAATAGGGGATATAAAGATATTTTTCACCACGCGTAATATAATTACATTAATAATACTTACCACTATAGTTTTACGATATTAAGTGAACTTTATAAATTTTACTACTTAAGATATATAAAAGTATATTTTATCATATATAAACGTTAATATAAATTTTTATTAATAAATGACTTTTATTATTATAAATATATTTAAATATATAAAACGATTATAGTTAAGTTATATAATAAACACGTATAAATTTTAGAAGTCATTTTGGGTCAAGTTGACTTTTGTTGACATTTGTTGACTTTTGCATACTAGTCTCGAGCATTAGGATTGTGGTACACTATGACTTGACCAAAAATTGTTAGACAAATATTGACCAACATATAAATATATATAATTAATATAGGTTCGTGAATCCGAGGCCATCCTTGCACTTGTTAAATGATGTTATATGTATTTTTACTACGAAATACAGTATGGTGAGTTTCATTTGCTCCCTTTTATATATATTTTTGGGACTGAGAATACATGCGCTGTTTTTATAAATGTTTTACCAAATAGGCACAAGTACTAAAACTAATTCTATGTGGGTTTAAACCAGAAATATACCCTTAGCTTGGTAACATTAAACTACTTGTCTATGTACGGTAGACGAGAATCCTAAAGATAGATCTATTGGGCCTGACAAACCCCATCCTGACTATGGGATGCTTTAGTACTTCGAGGTTATTTTAAACACACCTGATCTGGTGTACTTCAGAGGGTAAAACATGAACGCTAAGGCTTGTTACCGGGTGCCTACAACTTATAGAATACTTTTATACATTTGCAAGTGTACATATATTTATAAACGGAAATCTTGTGGTCTATTAATATATTGAAATGATTGTTATGATAAACCTATGAACTCACCAACCTTTTGGTTGACATTTTAAAGCATGTTTATTCTCAGGTATTAAAGAAATCTTTCGCTGTGCATTAGCTCATTTTAAGGATATTACTTGGAGTCATTCATGGCATATTTTGAAAGACGTTGCATTCGAGTCATTGAGTTCATCAAGATTATTATTAAGTCAATTATAGTTTGATGTATTATGAAATGGTGTGCATACCGTCAATTTTCGTTGTAAAGAAAGTATGTCTTTTAAAAACGAATGCAATGTTTGTAAAATCTATCATATAGAGGTCAAATACCTCGTGATGTAATCAACTATTGTGAATCGTTTATAATGTATATGAACGGGTCCTTTCAGTTGGTATCAGAGCGGTGGTCTTAGCGAACCAGGTCTGCATTAGTGTGTCTAACTGATAGTCGCTAGGATGCATTAGTGAGCCTGGACTTCGACCGTGTCTGCATGTCAAAAGTTTTGCTTATCATTTTTGTTGGAAATTGCCTGCTTATCATTCTTAGTCTAGACACGTTTTACTGTATTGATTGCATGAATAGTGTATAGAAAAAATTCATATCTTAGCGTATCTGCTAATCCATATCTTAGCGTATCTGTTACTGTAAACTTTGCCTGACATATCCCATAAATTCCTCCGTAATCTACGAAATCTTTTGCGCTATATATATAGATATTCTATGTAATTATAATACCACTCGATAGCCGGAAAATCATTTCATATCGAAAAATCCTTTATTCAATCGAACGAAATGGAATTCGTCATTAGCTCAAGTCCCTCGAATTTTGATATGGAATCCCACTCAAGCTCCGAAAGCAGTGTGACCGGAATGGATCAACCAATTAGCCATCATCTATTCTGGATGAATTGAGGATGGGTTCGTAGCCTCCTCAATAATTGGAGACAAGAAGAAGGTGATCCTTTCCATCCACCACATTGCCCTCTTGGCGATGAACCTGAAGCACTTACCGGTGAACCGGTCCGAAACACCATTTTCTCTCTCATTTCCAGAGTATCTCGTCACGATTATATACTACATCAAATTCTAGATTTTATTTATCCACTCGTCCGAACCGACAATCACCCCGATGTAATAGAAGAAGTCAACGAGCTTCGCGCTCGAGTAGTAGCTTTAGAGAATATGGTGCAAGGGTTACAAACACCAACAGCAGCACCAGCAGCATAACTAGTACCACCATCAGCAACACCAACAGTACCATCACCACCACCAACAGTAACATCCGCATCCCACACTTCAACATCACAACCTATATCCCACGAGTACCAATGACATACACTCTATAGATACCAAGGAATACCAACAACAACAAACGATGAAGTATTGATTCATAACTTCATTGGAGAAACATTTTGCGACGATTATGTAGTCTCTAAAGTCTTAGAGATTATCTATTCTAGCCCTAACCATAAATTAGATGAGTGAACCCAAATGATAGAAGGAAGAGTAGAAACCCTGACAAGAATGATGTGTGGTTTACAAGCTAGACTTGATTTACCAACAGCATCAACAGTACCATGAACATCACCAGTACAGTCAGTGCCATCAGCGTTGTCAGAATCAGCAGCACCTATAACATCACAAACTCCGTCAGTTCAGGAATCACCGTGGACATCATTATAAATCAACAACAAGTATGTCATATCAATGAGTTATGAAGTATTAACTCATTTCCACTGAAGGATTTATATGTATATCTTATATATATATATAATTTTTTAGACCATAATAAATATTTCCGTACTAAGCTATTATGTGTGAATCTTAACTACTCGGTTAATTCATGTTACTAATATGCAATAATGTACGTCCTTCGTCCACAACTTAACCATCATTAACTACAATCTCTGCCTCAATTCAATAAATCCCAATTCATAATAAATCAAATGAATTATTCAAATATAAGTTTGATTTTTCACTTTCATCGTCGATGTACTCGAAACTTTTCAAATAACATTATTCGTACCTTGCGAAATTCACAAGAATTCCACAAACACCAACAAATAACGAAGTATTAATTTATAATTTCAATTTTATTGAATAAATGCTCCGTAAAAGTTAAGTAATTTCTAAAGTCTTTAGGGATTATTCAGTTCTAGTTTCAACCGTAAATCAAATGAGTTTAATTTAATATTAACTCATTAAATCTATGTTACATCTGAAGAAAATATGCACATATATATTTTCATAAAGACTGTAATAAAATTCTGTTGTACAAAATATTAATTGTGAAATTTTTTTTAATGGGTAGGTAATACCCGAGAGATATATAAATTCACAATTAATATGTTACATTTTTCGAATCTTATTAAGCAAATCATCAACTATACTCCCTAATCTCACAACAATATACATTCTTGTATAAAAATCAAAACAACCATTCTCACCCAAATTTGATTACGCATTCTGATTTTGACAAATCAAAATCTAAGTCATGATTTAACAGAAGACATCACTCTTAGATTCCTACATCTTTCAAAGCTATACTTTGACTTCAAAACTGTGTTAGAACATCATATGTATATTAACGATTACAAACTGTGTTCAAACTCTCCGAATTTTTCGAAGACACTTCAAACAATGAACAATCGAGATGATGATCCAACCACATATTACCCATAGTTATGTACCTAAAAAGCTCTCGAAGCCAAAGTCATAGTTCGACGCGTATCCGTGTCAGACCCTTTGGCATTTATTAGCTAAAATGACTTTTTAATTCCTTTTCAAAGTAGCCAGTTTTGTCACAGCTCCAGCAAGTCAACTTCGACTTTTCAGTCAGACTAGTCTTATTATAACCTCGATAGATACGTTACCCTTTCGTCATCATTACTGGGGAACCTTTCATATCTCGCCACCTTAGCAATAAACTTACCAACAACTTCAATTATATTTGACTTTTCGAAAAATCATTATATTTATTGAAATCACATTATTTACTCATTCGCATCTTGTAACGAGAATTGTCATACGAATCATCGGAAATCAGTAAACAGTATTTTGAAATCTCGCAGCATGTTTACGCCAACAGTTATATGTGTACGTAAAACGTCTATCTCCCGGGCTTACATACTTTGAATGTGAAGTTCTGAAAAATATTTTGAACTGCAAACTAGTTCTTGAAATGCTAATGAAGCATCAAAAACTATAAACGATCTTAACAGTAAAAAGTTTGATGACAAAGAATGGTAAGGTGGTAAAGCTGAGAAAAAGAGAAGGTTTGGAACTGGAAAACGGATTGAGCAAAGTATGAAGGAGGCTGTGGACAAATCACAAGGACGAAATCTACCTTCAAAGAATTCAAATGATTCAGTGTCTGCTGAAATCCTTAACAAATACCTTGCTCCTTGCTCTAAAACCCTTGCGGACAATATTCTTCATCATCCTCTTATCTTAAATATTCTAAGATATCATCGTATCTTCCATTATAAATATCCTCCATATTTCTGAAGATATTTTCATAATCATTCTTATCTGAAATCATTTATCCCCTCGCGTTATCTGTATCACATCATAAAGGAAACTGTTTTAGTTTCTAAATTCTGAAACCTTCGAGTATAAAGTATGAATGTTTTGAAGTAGTGTTGGGAACTGAAGCATGAGTTAGTATAATATAATGACACTTGATTAATGTGATTATATTACAGTAAGTCATGCTAAGTTTTTAAATGAAACGTGATGATTCACAGATCATAACATCATCATGTGCCATATTACACGACTCTTGTATTCTATTTAACCTCTAAAATATCAAGAAAATATTTCTTGATGAATCGGTCTTTTCCAGGGTATTCTGGTAATTTAACAAATCAAGACCGTGCCATTACCATTTCCTTCTTAGAACATTAACAATGTTCATTCCGAAATTTATATCTGCGAATTATGGACCATTACAACCGATGCTTAATCGCAAGAAGAAGAAACGAAAGGACAAAGCTCTAAAATAGAAATTGGAGTATAAATCACAGCAAATAGGAGGGAGTATTAACTGTGGATGACAATGATTATAGAAGACAGAAGCAGGGACTTTGAAATATAAGGGAAGATATAAAACCCAACAACCACCCAAAAATTATAAACCGTATATATCAATGCATATAGCAATATAAAGACACGGAAGAACTAAAAACACTATAAAACCGAGAGTATAGTAGAAGTAAATAGATTCTTCCGAAGGCAGATGAAAAATAAGAACGACAGATATCAATGTGAGGAGTATATCGAGAATCAGTACTGGATGAAGTATATTGACAAATACTTTAAAATATGAGTTGAGGGAGAAAGAATAGAATGTGTGAGTTGTAAGGAAACGAAGGAGGTGGATTTATAGTGAAATACCCGATAGAGAAATCAAGATGGATTATCGTATTAATTCGAAGAGAATCATAATCTCCTTAATCACCGAAGCATCAAATCCAATATGGATTACAAAGATTTTCTTTAAATTCGGAGATCAATTGTGATGACGTCAAAAGATATGACGAATCACTATAATCTTATTTCCTTCATTTACGATAACTTCCCTCATACGCTTTGAGTAATCGAATTATTTTATCCATACTTCTTAGACATGATAAAACTTTATAATCGTCATAATAACATTCTCATTATTAGCCATGATGACCTCTATCAAATTTCGGGGACGAAATTTCTTTAACGGGTAGGTACTGTGACGACCCGGAAATTTTTGACTAAATTTAAACTTTATCTTTATATTATTCTGACACGATAAGCAATGTTTGTTAAGTTAAATCTCAAGGATTTTAAACTATGTTTATACATTCATTTAAACCTCGACCAAATTCCAATGATTCACGAACCAATAAATGAACATATATGAATATGTATGTATATGTGTATATATTATAAATTGAAAATGTCAACAAAGTATTTAAATGTATAATACTTTATATGAACGTATTTGTTTTAATATGATTATCGACGAAATTAAAAAAAAATATATTAAATGATTGAATTATCAGAAACATTGAATTATGATTACAAGTCTCTGTTGAGAGGTCCACTATGATTTGAGAAAATCTATTCCTCTTAACGATATTCGGAATAATTTGTAAAGCTATTTATAAATAAAAATAAAAAGTGTCATTTACGAAAGTTAGACAAAAGTTAGTGGAGAATCGGTTTCCATAATATTCAATTAATCTATTTTCAAACGTACAAAGACTTTTTCAGTTTAAAAAGAACTTTATTATTAAAACGTATATAACTTTTATAAATATCTAGAATCACTTTTGACAACTCATTACTTAACCAGTATAATAAAATTAACGATATTTATATTTTATTTCATTAAATATATATAACGATTTAAATTAATATTATATATATTTATACGCGTATTATACATACATAGTTTTTATACTTTTACTATACTTTAACTTTACCTTTACTTTACTTTTACTTTACTTTAACTTTAATAATTCACTTTAATAATTCATACTTTAATAATTCACTTTAATAATTCAAAAATCTATTATAAATAGAATTCAATAGGTTTCATTATTTCATAGAAACTTAAAAATATATTTCTCTAAACTCTCTCAATCGATTTATATATATATATATATATATATATATATATATATATATATTAGCTCTGTATTATTTCCAGATATTATTAGTATACATAAAATATTATGACGGAGTGCTGTCCGAGTGATTTCAAAATAGTTTTTTTGAATGAGTCGAAGCTAAGGAAATTATGGGTTATAGCTATGGAGGTGATGGGTATGGTTCATGGGTATGCTCGTGAGGTCAATCTAGTGTTTATCATCTCCGTTGCGTCTACGTACTTTCCTGCAATATTGAATCTCAATATTGATACGTGAGCACTCATAACTTAACTTTTATATATCAATAGTGTATCCCTGACTAGTGCTCGAGTATATAGGATTATGCATACTTGTACATTCGATATTGTCCTTAGATAGGTTTGTTGAATCCTGAATTAGATACATATGCTACTGAGATAGGGTATATGATATGCATGTCGTTGAAAAGCTAGCGAAAAATTAAGAACTTTTCATTTAGATAACGAATGGTTTCGATGAACGGATTAGAAGTTATAGTCAACTGAATTTTAGTATTATTGTTAAAATGATCATTATTACTATCGTCGTTATTATTTTAATGGAAATATCATTGTTATTATAAAATATCATTATTACTATTATGTTAGTATTATCATTTTATCATAATAACATTTTTAGTAAATATAAATATTGTTATTTTTTTTATAGAATAATAATAATTATTGTTACAAAATAATACAACTTTTACTTATTATTATTATGATCAATATTATTTTATCAAATAAATAGGGGATACAAAGATATTTTTCACCACGCGTAATATAATTACATTAATAATACTTACCACTATAGTTTTACGATATTAAATGAACTTTATAAATTTTACTACTTAAGATATATAAAAGTATATTTTATCATATATAAACGTTAATATAAATTTTTATTAATAAATGACTTTTATTATTATAAATATATTTAAATATATAAAACGACTATAGTTAAGTTATATAATAAACACGTATAAATTTTAGAAGTCATTTTGGGTCAAGTTGACTTTTGTTGACATTTGTTGACTTTTGCATACTAGTCTCGAGCATTAGGATTGTGGTACACTATGACTTGACCAAAAATTGTTAGACAAATATTGACCAACATATAAATATATATAATTAATATAGGTTCGTGAATCCGAGGCCAACCTTGCACTTGTTAAATGACGTTATATGTATTTTTACTACGAAATACAGTATGGTGAGTTTCATTTGCTCCCTTTTATATATATTTTTGGGACTGAGAATACATGCGCTGTTTTTATAAATGTTTTACGAAATAGGCACAAGTACTAAAACTAATTCTACGTGGGTTTAAACCAGAAATATACCCTTAGCTTGGTAACATTAAACTACTTGTCTATGTACGGTAGGCGCGAATCCTAAAGATAGATCTATTGGGCCTGATAATGTAGTGACCCGAACTTTTCCATATTTATATATATTAATTGAGATTGATATTTACATGATTAAATGTTTCCAACATGTTAAGCAATCAAACTTGTTAAGACTTGATTAATTGAAATATGTTTCATATAGACAATTGACCACCCAAGTTGACCGGCGATTCACGAACGTTAAAACTTGTAAACACGACATGACGATATATATATGGATATACATATGGTTAACATGAGATTATGATAAGTAAGTATCTCCATAAGTATATTAACAATGAGTTATATACATATAAACAAGACTACTAACTTAAGGATTTCGAAACGAGACATATATGTAACGATTATCGTTGTAACGACATTTAAATGTATATATATCATATTAAGATATATTAATATATCATAATATCATGATAATATAATAATTTAACATCTCATTAGATATAATAAACAATGGGTTAACAACATTAATTGAGATCGTTAACTTAAAGGTTTCAAAACAACACTTACATGTAACGACTAACGATGACTTAACGACTCAGTTAAAATGTATATACATGTAGTGTATTTAGATATATTAAAATACTTTTGGAATACTTCAAGACATATATCAAAACACTCATACTTAACGAAAATGGTTACAGTTACTTTTCCATTCTTTTCTTTCATCAAGAATTCTAGTCGTATTCTTACCCGTATTATACACAGCTTCAAAACGTACTTACTATGAGTATATACCAATAGGAACTAGCATGGGATTCCACTCTTGATTATGTCATGTATGACTAATCAATTTTAACTTCTACCATGAGCTAGTCAACTAACTAGAACTCCTTTTAACCCCACTCACCACTCACCAATTACCACTCATCATTCACTCCATTTCACTTCCAATTCTCTTTCTAATTCTCTCTCAACACACACACACTATTATGAACGTATTTTTCCAGTAGTTAATCATCATCTTCATCAAAAATCACTTCAAGAATCAAGCTATAATCATCATAGGAAGAACACTTCAAGAACACTTCAAAAATCCCTTCAAGTTTACTAATTTACTTCCAAGCTTTCTAATCCATTCCAAGTAATCATCTAAGATCAAGAAACCTTTGTTATATACAGTAGGTTATCTTTCTTATTCAAGGTAATATTCATATTCAAACTTTGATTCAATTTCTATAACTATAAACTATCTTAATTCGAGTAAAAATCTTACTTGAACTTGTTTTTGTGTCATGATCCTACTTCAAGAACTTTCAAGCCATCCAAGATCCTTTGAAGCTAGATCATTTCTTGTCACTTCCAGTAGGTTTACCTACTAAACTTGAGGTAGTAATGATGTTCATAACATCATTCAATTCATATATATAAAACTATCTTATTCGAAGGTTTAAACTCGTAATCACTAGAACATAGTTTAGTTAATTCTAAAATTGTTCGCAAACAAAAGTTAATCCTTCTAAATTGACTTTTAAAATTAACTACACACATGTTCTATATCTATATGATATGCTAACTTAATGATTTAAAACCTGGAAACACGAAAAACACCGTAAAACCGGATTTACGCCGTCGTAGTAACACCGCGGGCTGTTTTGGGTTAGTTAATTAAAAACTATGATAAAATTTGATTTAAAAGTTGTTATTCTGAGAAAATGATTTTTATTATGAACATGAAACTATATCCAAAAATTATGGTTAAACTCAAAGTGGAAGTATGTTTTCTAAAATGGTCATCTAGACGTCGTTCATTCGACTGAAATGACTACCTTTACAAAAACGACTTGTAACTTATTTTTCCGACTATAAACCTATACTTTTTCTGTTTAGATTCATAAAATAGAGTTCAATATGAAACCATAGCAATTTGATTCACTCAAAACGGATTTAAAATGAAGAAGTTATGGGTAAAACAAGATTGGATAATTTTTCTCATTTTAGCTACGTGAAAATTTGTAACAAATCTATTCCAACCATAACTTAATCAACTTGTATTGTATATTATGTAATCCTGAGATACCATAGACACGTATACAATGTTTCGACCTATCATGTCGACACATCTATATATATTTCGGAACAACCATAGACACTCTATATGTGAATGTTGGAGTTAGCTATACAGGGTTGAGGTTGATTCCAAAATATATATAGTTTGAGTTGTGATCAATACTGAGATACGTATACACTAGGTCGTGGATTGATTCAAGATAATATTTATCAATTTATTTCTGTACATCTAACTGTGGACAACTAGTTGTAGGTTACTAACGAGGACAGCTGACTTAATAAACTTAAAACATCAAAATATATTAAAAGTGTTGTAAATATATTTTGAACATACTTTGATATATATGTATATATTGTTATAGGTTCGTGAATCAACCAGTGGCCAAGTCTTACTTCCCGACGAAGTAAAAATCTGTGAAAATGAGTTATAGTCCCACTTTTAAAATCTAATATTTTTGGGATGAGAATACATGCAGGTTTTATAAATGATTTACAAAATAGACACAAGTACGTGAAACTACATTCTATGGTTGAATTATCAAAATCGAATATGCCCCTTTTTATTAAGTCTAGTAATCTAAGAATTAGGGAACAGACACCCTAATTGACGCGAATCCTAAAGATAGATCTATTGGGCCTAACAAACCCCATCCAAAGTACCGGATGCTTTAGTACTTCGAAATTTATATCATATCCGAAGGGTGTCCCGGAATGATGGGGATATTCTTATATATATGCATCTTGTTAATGTCGGTTACCAGGTGTTCACCATATGAATGATTTTTATCTCTATGTATGGGATGTGTATTGAAATATGAAATCTTGTGGTCTATTATTATGATTTGATATATATAGGTTAAACCTATAACTCACCAACATTTTTGTTGACGTTTTAAGCATGTTTATTCTCAGGTGATTATTAAGAGCTTCCGCTGTCGCATACTTAAATAAGGACGAGATTTGGAGTCCATGCTTGTATGATATTGTGTAAAAACTACATTCAAGAAACTTATTTTGTTGTAACATATTTGTATTGTAAACCATTATGTAATGGTCGTGTGTAAACAGGATATTTTAGATTATCATTATTTGATAATCTACGTAAAGCTTTTTAAAACCTTTATTGATGAAATAAAGGTTATGGTTTGTTTTAAAATGAATGCAGTCTTTGAAAAACGTCTCATATAGAGGTCAAAACCTCGCAACGAAATCAATTAATATGGAACGTTTTTAATCAATAAGAACGGGACATTTCAGCTGGTATCCGAGCGTTGGTCTTAGAGAACCAGATAATTTGCTTTAGTGTGTCTTATCGAGTTTGTTAGGATGCATTAGTAAGTCTGGACTTCGACCGTGTTTTCTTTAAAAATGATTGCTTAACATTTTTGTTGGAAACTATATATTATTAACATGTATATATTATGTGATATATTAATCTCTTAACATGTTTGATATTGTGTGATAGATGTCTACCTCTAACACAAATCCCATTGACTCACCTAATAATAACGAAGATTCGAATATATATTGGACTGATTCACAAGTTCCCGAATCAGAACCAGAAGAAGAATCAGAACCGGAAGAAGAATCAGAACCGGAAGAGGAGGAACCGGAGGAGGAAATAGAACCGGTGGGGGAAATAATAAAACGGTTAAGTAAAATAAAATCCTCAACCAACCGACCAAGTTTAATTATGGTCAATGGTGTTTCCGCCAAGGAAGCAAAATATTGGGAGGATTACCAATTCTCCGATGAATCGGATTCCGACGAGAATTCCGATGATGTTATAGAAATTACCCCAACTGAATTTAAAAAGGCAAAAGAAAATAATAAGGGAAAGGGCATAAAAATAGAGAAATCTAATTCCAACCCCGATGAACTTTATATGTATCATCAACCCCCGAAGTCCTTAAGTTGTAACAATGACCCGGGAACCTCTAAACCACCAGGTTTTTCTAAACCAATGTGGACAACGATGGCTCGTATTAGGGGAACATCATATATCCCTAGAAACTTGGCAAAACGAACCAAAACCGAACAAGAAGAAACGAGCGAGTCGGAATAAGATAGTTGTATTCGTGTGGTGTAATATATGTAATATAGTGTGCTTATGCTTTATGATATATGTAAAAATTGCTTGTATTAATAAGTATTTTTTTTATGAATCTAACTCTTGTCTATTTTACAGTATAAAAACACAAAATGGATAGACAACCCAATATTTTAAGAGACCTACCCGGAGACATGATTGATGAAATCTTGTCTAGAGTCGGTCAGAATTCCTCGGCACAACTATTTAAGGCGAGATCAGTTTGTAAGACATTCGAAGAACGTTCCAAGAATGCCTTGGTTTATAAAAGGCTTTCGTTCGAAAGATGGGGGATATCACATTGGGAAATCCATAAGTTACGATGTGTTTACTTTGACGCATATATTGCGGGGAACCCAAATGCTATTTTACGCAACGGGTTAAGAAATTATTTTGACTCAGTATATCCGAATATAAGACTTCGTGATTTAGAAAAAGTGGCTAACATGCAACATAAAGAAGCATGTTATGCTTACGGGTTAGTAATGTTCGCTTCTCACCAAAGTGAGAACAAGAACATCGGGCTACAACTATTAAACAAAACGTTCCCACAAGTGACGGAGTCGGTAATTGGGGTAAGAAATGAGGTTTTTAGGTTATTACGAGACTGTTGGTCATTACGTAACCCTCGTCCCTTTGACGACGTTACAACACGCTGTCTTATCAACAGCCATAACGGTTATGTTCCACAAGACAAAGGATGGGAAGTAGTCCTAGTAAAACCAGAATGCATGACTTGTTTCTGGACGTATGAATTACGTGTCTTTATTGCCTTTGCTGAACGACTTGTGTACTAGCTAGAATTATCTTCACAACTATCTTGTATCAAAGTTATTGTGTGCTATATTTCATGCTTTATGTAAAATAAGCGGTATTGTAAGTTTGTAAAATATTGTATAAAAGTTTGAACGTGAAGTATTATTACAATCAGTTTTTCATATAGAATTGTAGTAGTTGAATTGTATATTAGCTACTAAGTATGAACTTAACGGGTAGGTACTACCCAAATTTAAACTTATAAAACGCTAATATGAAGAAAAAGCTTTTATAAATGAGTTCATATTATGCTACGAAATACTATTAACTACTCTTAATATTCTGTATGATTAACTTGTTCCATTTGACTATTTTGAAGGAAATGGCACCGACTAGTCGACACACCGTGAATATGAATGAAGAGGAATTCCGTACTTTTCTAGCTTCAAACATAGCTGCAGTACAGGCTGCGCTACATACCAACAATAACCTTGGATCTGGCAGTACAGGAAATCGTGTAGGATGCACCTACAAAGAATTCACTACCTGCAAACCTTTGGAATTTGATGGAACCGAAGGACCGATCGGATTGAAACGGTGGACCGAGAAGGTCGAATTGGTGTTTGCCATAAGTAAGTGTACTGAAGAGGACAAAGTGAAGTACGCTATGCATACCTTCACAGGTTCTGCATTAACATGGTGGAATACCTATCTAGAGCAAGTGGGACAAGACGATGCGTACGCACTACCGTGGTCAGCATTCAAGCACTTGATGAACGAGAAGTACCGTTCTAGAACCGAGGTCAATAAGCTCAAGACAGAACTTAGAGGGTTACGAACCCAAGGATTTGATATTACCACGTACGAAAGACGATTCACAGAATTGTGCCTATTGTGTCCGGGAGCATTCGAAGATGAGGAAGAGAAGATCGACGCGTTTGTGAAAGGATTACCGGAAAGAATCCAAGAAGATATAAGTTCACACGAGCCCGCCTCCATACAACAGGCATGTAGAATGGCTCACAAACTAGTGAACCAGATTGAAGAAAGAATTAAAGAACAGACTGCTGAAGAGGCCAATGTGAAGCAAGTCAAAAGAAAGTGGGAGGAAAACGGTGATAAGAATCACCAATACAACAACAACAGCAATTACAACAATAATCGCAACAATTATCCCAACAATCGCAACATCAATCGCAACTACAACAAACGGCCCAACAACAACAACAACAACAACAACAGCAACTACAACAATCATCCCAACAACAATAATAACCGCAACAACAACAACAATCAGAAGCAGCTATGCCAAAGGTGTAAAAAGTATCACTCGGGGTTCTGCACCAAATTTTGCAACAAGTGTAAAAGAAATGGTCATAGCGCGGCGAAGTGTGAGGTCTACGGACCAGGGGTTAATAGAATGAAAGGAACAAATGGTGTCGGAACGAGTAATGGCGGAGCAAGTAGTGTCGGAGCAAGTTATGCCAATGTAGTTTGTTATAAATGTGGAAAACCGGGCCACATTATTAGAAATTGCCCGAACCAGGAGAACACGAATGGACAAGGCCGCGGAAGAGTTATCAATATTAATGCGGCAGAGGCACAGGAAGACCCGGAGCTTGTTACGGGTACGTTTCTTATTGACAATAAATCTGCTTACGTTTTATTTGATTCGGGTGCGGATAGAAGCTATATGAGTAGAGATTTTTGTGCTAAATTAAGTTGTCCATTGACGCCTTTGGATAGTAAATTTTTACTCGAATTAGCAAATGGTAAATTAATTTCAGCAGATAATATATGTCGGAATCGAGAAATTAAACTGGTTAGCGAAACATTTAAGATTGATTTGATACCAGTAGAGCTAGGGAGTTTTGATGTGATAATCGGTATGGACTGGTTGAAAGAAGTGAAAGCAGAGATCGTTTGTTACAAAAATGCAATTCGCATTATACGAGAAAAAGGAAAACCCTTAATGGTGTACGGAGAAAAGGGCAACACGAAGCTACATATTATTAGTAATTTGAAGGCACAAAAACTAATAAGAAAAGGTTGCTATGCTGTTCTAGCACACGTCGAGAAAGTACAAACTGAAGAAAAGAGCATCAATGATGTTCTCATTGCAAAAGAATTTCCCGATGTATTTCCGGGATTACCCCCACAGCGATCCGTTGAATTTCAAATAGATCTTGTACCAGGAGCTGCACTAATAGCTCGTACTCCTTACAGACTCGCACCCAGCGAGATGAAAGAACTGCAAAGCCAATTACAAGAACTTTTAGAGCGTGGTTTCATTCGACCAAGCACATCACCGTGGGGAGCTCCTGTTTTGTTTGTCAAGAAGAAAGATGGTACATTCAGGTTGTGTATCGACTACCGAGAGTTGAACAAACTTACCATCAAGAACTGCTACCCACTACCGAGAATCGACGAATTATTTGATCAACTACAAGGCTCGTCTGTTTATTCAAAGATTGACTTACGTTTCGGGTATCATCAAATGCGGGTGAAAGAAGATGATATTCCAAAGACTGCTTTCAGAACACATTACGGTCATTACGAGTTTATGGTCATGCCGTTTGGTTTAACTAATGCACCAGCTGTGTTCATGGACCTTATGAACCGAGTGTGTGGACCATACCTTGACAAGTTTGTCATTGTTTTCATTGATGACATACTTATTTACTCAAAGAATGACCAAGAACACGGTGAACATTTGAGAAAGGTGTTAGAAGTATTGAGGAAGGAAGAATTGTACGCTAAGTTTTCAAAGTGTGCATTTTGGTTAGAAGAAGTTCAATTCCTCGGTCACATAGTGAACAAAGAAGGTATTAAGGTGGATCCGGCAAAGATAGAAACTGTTGAAAAGTGGGAAACCCCGAAAACTCCGAAACACATACGCCAGTTTTTAGGACTAGCTGGTTACTACAGAAGGTTCATCCAAGACTTTTCCAGAATAGCAAAACCCTTGACTGCATTAACGCATAAAGGGAAGAAATTTGAATGGAATGATGAACAAGAGAAAGCGTTTCAGTTATTGAAGAAAAAGCTAACTACGGCACCTATATTGTCATTGCCTGAAGGGAATGATGATTTTGTGATTTATTGTGATGCATCAAAGCAAGGTCTCGGTTGTGTATTAATGCAACGAACGAAGGTGATTGCTTATGCGTCTAGACAATTGAAGATTCACGAACAAAATTATACGACGCATGATTTGGAATTAGGCGCGGTTGTTTTTGCATTAAAGACTTGGAGGCACTACTTATATGGGGTCAAAAGTATTATATATACCGACCACAAAAGTCTTCAACACATATTTAATCAGAAACAACTGAATATGAGGCAGCGTAGGTGGATTGAATTATTGAATGATTACGACTTTGAGATTCGTTACCACCCGGGGAAGGCAAATGTGGTAGCCGATGCCTTGAGCAGGAAGGACAGAGAACCCATTCGAGTAAAATCTATGAATATAATGATTCATAATAACCTTACTACTCAAATAAAGGAGGCGCAACAAGGAGTTTTAAAAGAGGGAAATTTAAAGGATGAAATACCCAAAGGATCGGAGAAGCATCTTAATATTCGGGAAGACGGAACCCGGTATAGGGCTGAAAGGATTTGGGTACCAAAATTTGGAGATATGAGAGAAATGGTACTTAGAGAAGCTCATAAAACCAGATACTCAATACATCCTGGAACGGGGAAGATGTACAAGGATCTCAAGAAACATTTTTGGTGGCCGAGTATGAAAGCCGATGTTGCTAAATACGTAGGAGAATGTTTGACGTGTTCTAAGGTCAAAGCTGAGCATCAGAAACCATCAGGTCTACTTCAACAACCCGAAATCCAGGAATGGAAATGGGAAAACATTACCATGGATTTCATCACTAAATTGCCAAGGACTGCAAGTGGTTTTGATACTATTTGGGTAATAGTTGATCGTCTCACCAAATCAGCACATTTCCTGCCAATAAGAGAAGATGACAAGATGGAGAAGTTAGCACGACTGTATTTGAAGGAAGTCATCTCCAGACATGGAATACCAATCTCTATTATCTCTGATAGGGATGGCAGATTTATTTCAAGATTCTGGCAGACATTACAGCAAGCATTAGGAACTCGTCTAGACATGAGTACTGCCTATCATCCACAAACTGATGGGCAGAGTGAAAGGATGATACAAACACTTGAAGACATGCTACGAGCATGTGTTATTGATTTCGGAAACAGTTGGGATCGACATCTACCATTAGCAGAATTTTCCTACAACAACAGCTACCATTCAAGCATTGAGATGGCGCCGTTTGAAGCACTTTATGGTAGAAAGTGCAGGTCTCCGATTTATTGGAGTGAAGTGGGGGATAGACAGATTACGGGTCCAGAGATTATACAAGAAACTACTGAGAAGATCATCCAAATTCAACAACGGTTGAAAACCGCCCAAAGTTGACAAAAGAGCTACGCTGACATTAAAAGAAAAGATATAGAATTTGAAATTGGAGAGATGGTCATGCTTAAAGTTGCACCTTGGAAAGGCATTGTTCGATTTGGTAAACGAGGGAAATTAAATCCAAGGTATATTGGACCATTCAAGATTATTGATCGTGTCGGACCAGTAGCTTACCGACTTGAGTTACCTCAACAACTCACGGCTGTACATAACACTTTCCACGTCTCGAATTTGAAGAAATGTTTTGCTAAAGAAGATCTCACTATTCCGTTAGATGATATCCAAATCAACGAAAAACTCCAATTCATCGAAGAACCCGTCGAAATAATGGATCGTGAGGTTAAAAGACTTAAGCAAAATAAGATACCAATTGTTAAGGTTCGATGGAATGCTCATAGAGGACCCGAGTTCACCTGGGAGCGTGAAGATCAGATGAAGAAGAAATACCCGCATCTATTTCCAGAAGATTCGTCAACACCTTCAACAGCTTAAAATTTCGGGACGAAATTTATTTAACGGGTAGGTACTGTAGTGACCCAAACTTTTCCATGTTTATATATATTAATTGAGATTGATATTTACATGATTAAATGTTTCCAACATGTTAAGCAATCAAACTTGTTAAGACTTGATTAATTGAAATATGTTTCATATAGACAATTGACCACCCAAGTTGACCGGCGATTCACAAACGTTAAAACTTGTAAACACGACATGACGATATATATATGGATATACATATGGTTATCATGATATTATGATAAGTAAGTATCTCCATAATTATATTAACAATGAGTTATATACATATAAACAAGACTACTAACTTAAGGATTTCGAAACGAGACATATATGTAACAATTATCGTTGTAACGACATTTAAATGTATATATATCATATTAAGATATATTAATATATCATAATATCATGATAATATAATAATTTAACATCTCATTAGATATAATAAACAATGGGTTAACAACATTAATTGAGATCGTTAACTTAAAGGTTTCAAAACAACACTTACATGTAACGACTAACGATGACTTAACGACTCAGTTAAAATGTATATACATGTAGTGTATTTAGATGTATTAAAATACTTTTGGAAGACTTCAAGACATATATCAAAACACTCATACTTAACGAAAATGGTTACAGTTACTTTTCCATTCTTTTCTTTCATCAAGAATTCTAGTCGTATTCTTACCCGTATTATACACAGCTTCAAAACGTACTTACTATGAGTATATACCAATAGGAACTAGCATGGGATTCCACTCTTGATTATGTCATGTATGACTAATCAATTTTAACTTCTACCATGAGCTAGTCAACTAACTAGAACTCCTTTTAACCCCACTCACCACTCACCAATTACCACTCATCATTCACTCCATTTCACTTCCAATTCTCTTTCTAATTCTCTCTCAACACACACACACACACACTATTATGAACGTATTTTTCCAGTAGTTAATCATCATCTTCATCAAAAATCACTTCAAGAATCAAGCTATAATCATCATAGGAAGAACACTTCAAGAACACTTCAAAAATCCCTTCAAGTTTACTAATTTACTTCCAAGCTTTCTAATCCATTCCAAGTAATCATCTAAGATCAAGAAACCTTTGTTATATACAGTAGGTTATCTTTCTTATTCAAGGTAATATTCATATTCAAACTTTGATTCAATTTCTATAACTATAAACTATCTTAATTCGAGTAAAAATCTTACTTGAACTTGTTTTTGTGTCATGATCCTACTTCAAGAACTTTCAAGCCATCCAAGATCCTTTGAAGCTAGATCATTTCTTGTCACTTCCAGTAGGTTTACCTACTAAACTTGAGGTAGTAATGATGTTCATAACATCATTCAATTCATATATATAAAACTATCTTATTCGAAGGTTTAAACTCGTAATCACTAGAACATAGTTTAGTTAATTCTAAACTTGTTCGCAAACAAAAGTTAATCCTTCTAACTTGACTTTTAAAATTAACTACACACATGTTATATATCTATATGATATGCTAACTTAATGATTTAAAACCTGGAAACACGAAAAACACCGTAAAACCGGATTTACGCCGTCGTAGTAACACTGCGGGCTGTTTTGGGTTAGTTAATTAAAAACTATGATAAAATTTGATTTAAAAGTTGTTATTCTGAGAAAATGATTTTTATTATGAACATGAAACTATATCCAAAAATTATGGTTAAACTCAAAGTGGAAGTATGTTTTCTAAAATGGTCATCTAGACGTCGTTCTTTCGACTGAAATGACTACCTTTACAAAAACGACTTGTAACTTATTTTTCGGACTATAAACCTATACTTTTTCTGTTTAGATTCATAAAATAGAGTTCAATATGAAACCATAGCAATTTGATTCACTCAAAACGGATTTAAAATGAAGAAGTTATGGGTAAAACAAGATTGGATAATTTTTCTCATTTTAGCTACGTGAAAATTTGTAACAAATCTATTCCAACCATAACTTAATCAACTTGTATTGTATATTATGTAATCCTGAGATACCATAGACACGTATACAATGTTTCGACCTATCATGTCGACACATCTATATATATTTCGGAACAACCATAGATACTCTATATGTGAATGTTGGAGTTAGCTATACAGGGTTGAGGTTGATTCCAAAATATATATAGTTTGAGTTGTGATCAATACTGAGATACGTATACACTGGGTCGTGGATTGATTCAAGATAATATTTATCAATTTATTTATGTACATCTAACTGTGGACAACTAGTTGTAGGTTACTAACGAGGACAGCTGACTTAATAAACTTAAAACATCAAAATATATTAAAAGTGTTGTAAATATATTTTGAACATACTTTGATATATATGTATATATTGTTATAGGTTCGTGAATCAACCAGTGGCCAAGTCTTACTTCCCGACGAAGTAAAAATCTGTGAAAGTGAGTTATAGTCCCACTTTTAATATCTAATATTTTTGGGATGAGAATACATGCAGGTTTTATAAATGATTTACAAAATAGACACAAGTACGTGAAACTACATTCTATGGTTGAATTATCGAAATCGAATATGCCCCTTTTTATTAAGTCTGGTAATCTAAGAATTAGGGAACAGACACCCTAATTGACGCGAATCCTAAAGATAGATCTATTGGGCCTAACAAACCCCATCCAAAGTACCGGATGCTTTAGTACTTCGAAATTTATATCATATCCGAAGGGTGTCCCGGAATGATGGGGATATTCTTATATATATGCATCTTGTTAATGTCGGTTACCAGGTGTTCACCATATGAATGATTTTTATCTCTATGTATGGGATGTGTATTGAAATATGAAATCTTGTGGTTTATTATTATGATTTGATATATATAGGTTAAACCTATAACTCACCAACATTTTTGTTGACGTTTTAAGCATGTTTATTCTCAGGTGATTATTAAGAGCTTCCGCTGTCGCATACTTAAATAAGGACGAGATTTGGAGTCCATGCTTGTATGATATTGTGTAAAAACTGCATTCAAGAAACTTATTTTGTTGTAACATATTTGTATTGTAAACCATTATGTAATGGTCGTGTGTAAACAGGATATTTTAGATTATCATTATTTGATAATCTACGTAAAGCTTTTTAAAACCTTTATTGATGAAATAAAGGTTATGGTTTGTTTTAAAATGAATGCAGTCTTTGAAAAACGTCTCATATAGAGGTCAAAACCTCGCAACAAAATCAATTAATATGGAACGTTTTTAATCAATACGAACGGGACATTTCAGATAAACCCCATCCTGACTATGGGATGCTTTAGTACTTCGAGGTTATTTTAAACACACCTGATCTGGTGTACTTCAGAGGGTAAAACATGAACGTTAAGGCTTGTTACCGGGTGCCTACAACTTATAGAATACTTTTATACACTTGCGAGTGTACATATATTTATAAACGGAAATCTTGTGGTCTATTAATATATTGAAATGATTGTTATGATAAACCTATGAACTCACCAACCTTTTGGTTGACACTTTAAAGCATGTTTATTCTCAGGTATTAAAGAAATCTTCCGTTGTGCATTAGCTCATTTTAAGGATATTACTTGGAGTCATTCATGGCATATTTTGAAAGACGTTGCATTCGAGTCATTGAGTTCATCAAGATTATTATTAAGTCAATTATAGTTGGATGTATTATGAAATGGTGTGCATACCATCAATTTTCGTTGTAAATAAAGTATGTCTTTTAAAAACGAATGCAATGTTTGTAAAATCTATCATATAGAGGTCAAATACCTCGCGATGTAATCAACTATTGTGAATCGTTTATAATGTATATGAACGGGTCCTTTCAAATTGTCTATATGAAACTCATTTCAAATAATTAAGTCTTAACAAGTTTGATTGCTTATCATGTTGGAAACATTTAATCATGTAAATATCAATCTCATTTAATATCTGTAAACATGGAAAAGTTCGGGTCACTACAAAAATATGCATACGATGATACTGAACAACGCAGGGTTAACCTCGGATTCACGAACCTCAAAGGAGTAGTCCTAAAAAAAATGCCCAAGTCCGGGTTTGAACCTGCGACCTCCCGCTAACCCGATAATGCCTTTAACCATTCCTCTATCACTCCATTTCTGATTTAATGGATACACCAAATTTACTTAAACTAATATAACTGTCCGTCTTCTTTTTCTTTTAAAAAAAATATAATGCCACACCCGGGGCTCTAACCCGAAACCTCTCACTAAATCCTAAACATCATCAAACCATTACGCTATCCTTGTTTTTCTATTAATAACCACCACTTAAATCTATATATATCGAATTTTCTGTTTCTCCTTCTTTATTACCATATCCATCATCATTAATATCATATCGTCACTATCATCACAGAACATCATCATCATCATTTTACATCGTCTTCCTCACAACACCATAACTGTAAGCATCATACTACTCATCATTTCATTATATATTTTCTTTTACCATCACCTTCGTTCATCATCGAGGGTTTCATGATTTGTTTTAAATTTTTTTTTTAAAAGAAACAGCAGATAAATCTTTAATAACATTATGTCTAACATAACCCATTTCCAAGTCCATCAATTCGATTCCAAGGCCTAACTATTCAATTCAAGGCCCAATTAACCATGCATAGTACACGGCTTCATGCAAACCGTCCTTCCAAATATTAAATAGTTTTTTTTTCGGTTCATGATGTTCGTAGGGGTGTATACAAAATAGTTATAATTTTACTATGAAATACGACGAAATATGATACAAGTTTTAATTAATTTATTTACAAATGGGATATACCTAAACTCTGCTACAACACTATAGGCAGTGTACCTAATCGTAGAGTAGTATAGTTTTTAGTAAGTCTGGTTCGTTCCACAAGGAGACGACTTATTTTACACTATATTTTAAACAACTATATTTGTACAAAATATATATTTTTATATATAATAATAATATAAAAGGGGGTTTACCATTTAATGACCGGTTTGTCGATTTTATATTTTAAGTCACAATTAAAACCTAATGAAAAATATAAATGACGATAATTTAAGTGCGTAAAATAAAATGCGATAAGAAATAAGATAAAATTATTATACTTATTTAAACTTCCGTAATCATGATATTTGACTTTTTGATTTTAATTAATTTTCCTGGGTTAATTGTCTTTTGTCCTGGATTATTTAATATGTCCATCTAGTTTTTGTCCATAACAGTCCATCAGTCATAAATATAAAGTGCGAGTGTCCTCGTCAAATTATCCTTATATCCGAAGTCAAATATTCCAACTAATTGGGGACTTAAACTATAATTACACCAATTTTCCTTGTATGTAATTCACCCCTGTTTTAATAAGTCCATTGACTATTAATCCATTCCCGTGTCCAGTTAAATGAACGATTATTAGTACTTATAAATATCCCGCCCATCGTGTCCGATCGAGTGTATATGGCTATTTATAGGTACGTCCAATTGTAAATCTTTATATTAAATTAACGAACTATCATTCAATTAAACAAATATAAAGCTCATTAATAGCCCATAGTCTAATTTCCACAAGTGTCATTTTTTTGTTCAAACCCCAATTATGGTACAAAGCCTAATTACCCCATCTTTAATATTTAGCCCAACATCATGATTACTTCTATTTAAATAAGCATAATTTTAACTTAGTTACAAGACATTAATTTAAAAAGGAGAACATAACTTACATTGAGTATTTATCGCGTAGCTTTACACAGACAGAACTTTGACTTTAAAACCCGTAAAATAACCTTTACATAACCCAAACTAACCTAATATAAAACTAAACTAATATATATTATAAATATATATATAATATATATATTAAGATACAGAGAGATATTGATATTGTGTAAAGAACTCGGCCAGAATTCGTTGCATTTACAGGACCTGGCCTGGAATTTTCATCCATGCGATCGCATGGAATTTCTGCCTTCTGGCCATGTGATCGCATGGCCACCCTGGATCCAGCTGTTTTGCTTTGTTTCTAGCTTGTCGACATAATTTAATAAATATATATAATATATATATAATTTATATAATTATATATATATATATATATATATATATATATATATATATTATATTATATTCTTGTGCATAGTAGACTTGTAATTTTAGGTCCGTTGCGTCGCGCGTTGATAGTTGGCTCAGGTCCCGGTTCAGGATTTTCGAACGTCCTTTCGTACTATTTAATATCTTGTACTTTGCGTTTTGCAATTTGTAATTTGCACAAAAAAATATTTTCCTTAACTCCCAAAATCCGCGCAAGTCTTTAACTCACTTTTAGTGGCACTTTTGAGTGCACTATAGCTTTAGTGGCACTTTTCAGGCTTTAGTGGCACTTTTTCTTCAATTCTTTAATCTTCGTGCTTTGTCTTCACATTTATTTATTTAAACGATTACAACTTAAAAATAGAATAATTACAACTAAAAACTTTACATATTGAGATGATATTGCGACTAAATATATGTTCGTTTGGAGCACTATCAGTTCACTTAAAAACAAGGTCCACAAACTTAGTCAAAAAGTTGTTGATTTAAAAAAATAAAAACGTAGTGGATGTACAGGAGTCATACGCTTTTCCATCCAACATCATCATTTTCATCTTAACATCATCTAACTTATCATCACAATATTAACATCATCATGGTAACTTTAACATTTTTGACTTCCTCTTCATATTTAATCATGTGTGATTTATAAAACAAGAATAGAAACGTTAATTGGGTGTCCCAAACAAAATTATCTTTATCACTTTTCTTCTTTTCTAATTATCTTCAATTAAATAGCATTATGTACATGCCCTTCCACAATCCTTTTAATATTCTAAGTGGTCATTTGCTTGTATATATCGACCAAAAGAAAAGGAACACTTTCTAGTATGCCATTAATATTTGTTAGTGGTGTTGTGTGTGTGGGTCACGAAGTAAAAGAAAACAGCAAATAAGGTTTTGGGTGTCAATTTCAGACAGGAACAGATGCACGTAAATAGCAGCATAGAAGCACAAAGGATTTTGGGCTGGATTTGTTTTTAAACAGCAACGTACAACCCAACAGAAATACTAGGATCTCGGCCCATGTACCATGAGAAAAGGATTTCGGTCAAATTACACGGCTTGTTTTAAAGGAGTTCAATAACGTAAAAGTGGTAGGGTTATTGTGTAGCTGGCCATTGTAACAGAAAGTAAAGCATGCGAATAATAATAGCACAAGTGGGTTATTTGCTTTAAGGAATGTCGGCCACAAGGAACAAAGAAAAAGAGAACGTGGATTCACCTTTTATTTATTATCAATCTTTATCACTTTATCAACTCTATAATATCTATCATCGGTTCCTACCGTGTACCAATTTTACTCGCGTTTTTAATCTTAACAGAAACAGCAAACTTGCTGTTGGTCACGAAGGAGAAAAAGAAGAATAACATACAGAAGGGATTTTTCAGTGATGGTGTTGATTGATGGTGATTTGAGGTGCTCTGATAGCGGGTATGATCAGAATAAAACGAAGGTGATTCAAGTTGGTTTAATGAAGAGAAAGGAAAAAGAAAAAAAATAGAGGTGTTGGCGGTTATGGTTGTGGTAGTGATCAAAGTGACGGATGGTGGTAGAAGGTGATGATTTGGGAAATAATGAAGGTGATTCTTGATTAACAAAAAGGTGCTGTTATGGAGGTAAACAGAAGGTATGTGATTGTATATATCTAGTATGTATGTGTATGTATTTATATATATATATATATATATATTTATAGAAAAATGATTCTATGGTGTGAAGGTGGTTTTTCCTTTCTGAATTGCAGAAGGGAATATCCTTATGTAAGGTTAGTAATCGTATAATTGAAGCTTAGTAAAGTTGATATGATCGATTTGTTTGCATTGTGAAGAGATTTGGACGTGTAACAAGAATCAGACAGGAAATTTCAACCAGAAGAACAAACAAAAATATATAAAGCAGATAGTGAAGTGTAACAGATTTGTACGATTATTTGATATTTATTTCTGACAGATTTTGTTATATAGTTTGGAAGCAGTCGACCACAAGAATCAATAGAGAAGAAAGAAAGAAAAGAAATAGAAAGTAGAAAGTGATGGCTAACAGATTCGTACTACATTTGATATCAATATCCCACAATTTTTGTATCTGTCTGTTTGATTTATTTTTCATTGAATTGTAGTAATGAATCTTATAGAGTATAAGTATATCATGGATACAGTAACAAGATTTGATAGATGGTTGTTTGTAGTGGAGATATTGGATTCGACAAGATTTCTATCAGGGGCAGAATATAAAAATATAAAAGCTGCAATTGATATAATATAAAAGCTGCAATTACTGTTAAACTGATTTCGTCTGTATTGTGGAATAATCTCTGACATGTAATAATGTTAAAGACAGAAAACAAAATCAAGTAAAGTTAGATAGGTAAGTTAATCAGAATTTGATTCTTTTATCTGACTATATACATATAATATATAATTAATATTAATAATTAGTAATTATGATATATTAATTATAATAATACTTTCAATATTATTAATAATAAAAATAATAATAATAATCTCAATACTAGGTACAATAATAGTCATTAATAATAATCATGATATTAATAACATTAATAATGATAACAATAATATTAGTAATATTAATAATATGACAAATTTAATGTATCAAATCTTATATCTATATATTAGATTAAAATGATAATACTTACAATATTGATATTAATATCAATATTAATATTTGTTTTAATATTGATTATGAGAGTATAATAATAATATAACTAATTACATATATTACAATTTATTTAATATTTAAAAATTATTTAATAACATATACTGAATATTTAGTTTTTACATATTTTATATATATTACATCATAATATTAATTATATATAGAATTCATATACATGTATATATATAGATTCATTTTAATTCAAATGATTAAATTGTGTTTTTATTATTTCAAATCATTATATTTACTTATATTTTTATTTATACATATATATCTATATTTATTTATTTACCAATAATTGTTCGTGAATTGTTGGAACTAGTCGAAGGGTGATTGAATATATGATGAAATGTCCCGTTCTTATTGATTAAAAACGTTCCATATTAATTGATTTCGTTGCGAGGTTTTGACCTCTATATGAGACGTTTTTCAAAGACTGCATTCATTTTTAAACAAACCATAACCTTTATTTCATCAATAAAGGTTTAAAAAGCTTTACGTAGATTATCAAATAATGATAATCTAAAATATCCTGTTTACACACGACCATTACATAATGGTTTACAATACAAATATGTTACAACAAAATAAGTTTCTTGAATGCAGTTTTTACACAATATCATACAAGCATGGACTCCAAATCTTGTCCTTATTTAAGTATGCGACAGCGGAAGCTCTTAATAATCACCTGAGAATAAACATGCTTAAAACGTCAACAAAAATGTTGGTGAGTTATAGGTTTAACCTATATATATCAAATCATAACAATAGACCACAAGATTTCATATTTCAATACACATCCCATACATAGAGATAAAAATCATTCATATGGTGAACACCTGGTAACCGACAATAACAAGATGCATATATAAGAATATCCCCATCATTCCGGGACACCCTTCGGATATGATATAAATTTCGAAGTACTAAAGCATCCGGTACTTTGGATGGGGTTTGTTAGGCCCAATAGATCTATCTTTAGGATTCGCGTCAATTAGGGTGTCTGTTCCCTAATTCTTAGATTACCAGACTTAATAAAAAGGGGCATATTCGATTTCGATAATTCAACCATAGAATGTAGTTTCACGTACTTGTGTCTATTTTGTAAATCATTTATAAAACCTGCATGTATTCTCATCCCAAAAATATTAGATTTTAAAAGTGGGACTATAACTCACTTTCACAGATTTTTACTTCGTCGGGAAGTAAGACTTGGCCACTGGTTGATTCACGAACCTATAACAATATATACATATATATTAAAGTATGTTCAAAATATATTTACAACACTTTTAATATATTTTGATGTTTTAAGTTTATTAAGTCAGCTGTCCTCGTTAGTAACCTATAACTAGTTGTCCACAGTTAGATGTACAGAAATAAATCGATAAATATTATCTTGAATCAATCCACGACCCAGTGTATACGTATCTCAGTATTGATCACAACTCAAACTATATATATTTTGGAATCAACCTCAACCCTGTATAGCTAACTCCAACATTCACATATAGAGTGTCTATGGTTGTTCCGAAATATATATAGATGTGTCGACATGATAGGTCGAAACATTGTATACGTGTCTATGGTATCTCAAGATTACATAATATACAATACAAGTTGATTAAGTTATGGTTGGAATAGATTTGTTACCAATTTTCACGTAGCTAAAATGAGAAAAATTATCCAATCTTGTTTTACCCATAACTTCTTCATTTTAAATCCGTTTTGAGTGAATCAAATTGCTATGGTTTCATATTGAACTCTATTTTATGAATCTAAACAGAAAAAGTATAGGTTTATTGTCGGAAAAATAAGTTACAAGTCATTTTTGTAAAGGTAGTCATTTCAGTCGAAAGAACGACGTCTAGATGACCATTTTAGAAAACATACTTCCACTTTGAGTTTAACCATAATTTTTGGATATAGTTTCATGTTCATAATAAAAATCATTTTCTCAGAATAACAACTTTTAAATCAAAGTTTATCATAGTTTTTAATTAACTAACCCAAAACAGCCCGCGGTGTTACTACGACGGCGTAAATCCGGTTTTACGGTGTTTTTCGTGTTTCCAGGTTTTAAATCATTAAGTTAGCATATCATATAGATATAGAACATGTGTTTAGTTGATTTTAAAATTCAAGTTAGAAGGATTAACTTTTGTTTGCGAACAAGTTTAGAATTAACTAAACTATGTTCTAGTGATTACAAGTTTAAACCTTCGAATAAGATAGCTTTATATGTATGAATCGAATGATGTTATGAACATCATTACTACCTTAATTTACTTGGATAAACCTACTGGAAAAGAGAAAAATAGATCTAGCTTCAATGGATCCTTGGATGGCTCAAAGTTCTTGAAGCAGAATCATGACACGAAAACAAGTTCAAGTAAGATCATCACTTGAAATAAGATTGTTATAGTTATAGAAATTGAACCAAAGTTTGAATATGATTATTACCTTGTATTAGAATGATAACCTACTGTAAGAAACAAAGATTTCTTGAGGTTGGATGATCACCTTACAAGATTGGAAGTGAGCTAGCAAACTTGAAAGTATTCTTGATTTTATGAAACTAGAACTTTTGGAATTTATGAAGAACACTTAGAACTTGAAGATAGAACTTGAGAGAGATCAATTAGATGAAGAAAATTGAATAATGAAAGTGTTTGTAGGTGTTTTTGGTCGTTGGTGTATGGATTAGATATAAAGGATATGTAATTTTGTTTTCATGTAAATAAGTCATGAATGATTACTCATATTTTTGTAATTTTATGAGATATTTCATGCTAGTTGCCAAATGATGGTTCCCACATGTGTTAGGTGACTCTAAATGGGCTGCTAAGAGCTGATCATTGGAGTGTATATACCAATAGTACATACATCTAAAAGCTGTGTATTGTACGAGTACGAATACGGGTGCATACGAGTAGAATTGTTGATGAAACTGAACGAGGATGTAATTGTAAGCATTTTTGTTAAGTAGAAGTATTTTGATAAGTGTATTGAAGTCTTTCAAAAGTTTATAAATACATATTAAAACACTACATGTATATACATTTTAACTGAGTCGTTAAGTCATCGTTAGTCGTTACATGTAAGTGTTGTTTTGAAACCTTTAGGTTAACGATCTTGTTAAATGTTGTTAACCCAATGTTTATAATATCAAATGAGATTTTAAATTATTATATTATCATGATATTATCATGTATGAATATCTCTTAATATGATATATATACATTAAATGTCTTTACAACGATAATCGTTACATATATGTCTCGTTTAAAAATCATTAAGTTAGTAGTCTTGTTTTTACATATGTAGTTCATTGTTAATATACTTTATGATATGTTTTCTTATCATAGTATCATGTTAACTATATATATATATCCATATATATGTCATCATATAGTTTTTACAAGTTTTAACGTTCGTGAATCACCGATCAACTTGGGTGGTCAATTGTCTATATGAAACATATTTCAATTAATCAAGTCTTAAAAAGTTTGATTGCTTAACATGTTGGAAACATTTAATCATGTAAATATCAATCTCAATTAATATATATAAACATGGAAAAGTTCGGGTCACTACAGTACCTACCCGTTAAATAAATTTCGTCCCGAAATTTTAAGCTGTTGAAGGTGTTGACGAATCTTCTGGAAATAGATGCGGGTATTTCTTCTTCATCTGATCTTCACGTTCCCAGGTGAACTCGGGTCCTCTACGAGCATTCCATCGAACCTTAACAATTGGTATCTTGTTTTGCTTAAGTCTTTTAACCTCACGATCCATTATTTCGACGGGTTCTTCGATGAATTGAAGTTTTTCGTTGATTTGGATTTCATCTAACGGAATAGTGAGATCTTCTTTAGCAAAACATTTCTTTAAATTCGAGACGTGGAAAGTGTTATGTACAGCCGCGAGTTGTTGAGGTAACTCTAGTCGGTAAGCTACTGGTCCGACACGATCAATAATCTTGAATGGTCCAATATACCTTGGATTTAATTTCCCTCGTTTACCAAATAGAACAACGCCTTTCCAAGGTGAAACTTTAAGCACGACCATCTCTCCAATTTCAAATTCTATATCTTTTCTTTTAATGTCAGCGTAGCTCTTTTGTCGAGTTTGGGCGGTTTTCAACCGTTGTTGAATTTGGATGATCTTCTCGGTAGTTTCTTGTATAATCTCCGGACCCGTAATCTGTCTATCCCCCACCTCACTCCAACAAATCGGAGACCTGCACTTTCTACCATAAAGTGCTTCAAACGGCGCCATCTCAATGCTTGAATGGTAGCTGTTGTTGTAGGAAAATTCTGCTAACGGTAGATGTCGATCCCAACTGTTTCCGAAATCAATAACACATGCTCGTAGCATGTCTTCAAGCGTTTGTATCGTCCTTTCGCTCTGCCCATCAGTTTGTGGATGATAGGCAGTACTCATGTCTAGACGAGTTCCTAATGCTTGCTGTAATGTCTGCCAGAATCTTGAAATAAATCTGCCATCCCTATCAGAGATAATAGAGATTGGTATTCCATGTCTGGAGACGACTTCCTTCAAATACAGTCGTGCTAACTTCTCCATCTTGTCATCTTCTCTTATTGGCAGGAAGTGTGCTGATTTGGTGAGACGATCAACTATTACCCAAATAGTATCAAAACCACTTGCAGTCCTTGGTAATTTAGTGATGAAATCCATGGTAATGTTTTCCCATTTCCATTCTGGGATTTCGGGTTGTTGAAGTAGGCCTGATGGTTTCTGATGCTCAGCTTTGACCTTAGAACACGTCAAACATTCTCCTACGTATTTAGCAACATCGGCTTTCATACCCGGCCACCAAAAATGTTTCTTGAGATCCTTGTACATCTTCCCCGTTCCAGGATGTATTGAGTATCTGGTTTTATGAGCTTCTCTAAGTACCATTTCTCTCATATCTCCAAATTTTGGTACCCAAATCCTTTCAGCCCTATACCGGGTTCCGTCTTCCCGAATATTAAGATGCTTCTCCGATCCTTTGGGTATTTCATCCTTTAAATTTCCCTCTTTTAAAACTCCTTGTTGCGCCTCCTTTATTTGAGTAGTAATGTTATTATGAATCATTATATTCATAGATTTTACTCGAATGGGTTCTCTATCCTTCCTACTCAAGGCATCGGCTACCACATTTGCCTTCCCCGGGTGGTAACGAATCTCAAAATCGTAATCATTCAATAATTCAATCCACCTACGCTGCCTCATATTCAGTTGTTTCTGATTAAATATGTGTTGAAGACTTTTGTGGTCGGTATATATAATACTTTTGACCCCATATAAGTAGTGCCTCCAAGTCTTTAATGCAAAAACAACCGCGCCTAATTCCAAATCATGCGTCGTATAATTTTGTTCGTGAATCTTCAATTGTCTAGACGCATAAGCAATCACCTTCGTTCGTTGCATTAATACACAAGCGAGACCTTGCTTTGATGCATCACAATAAATCACAAAATCATCATTCCCTTCAGGCAATGACAATATAGGTGCCGTAGTTAGCTTTTTCTTCAATAACTGAAACGCTTTCTCTTGTTCATCATTCCATTCAAATTTCTTTCCTTTATGCGTTAATGCAGTCAAGGGTTTTGCTATTCTGGAAAAGTCTTGGATGAACCTTCTGTAGTAACCAGCTAGTCCTAAAAACTGGCGTATGTGTTTCGGAGTTTTCGGGGTTTCCCACTTTTCAACAGTTTCTATCTTTGTCGGATCCACCTTAATACCTTCTTTGTTCACTATGTGACCGAGGAATTGAACTTCTTCCAACCAAAATGCACACTTTGAAAACTTAGCGTACAATTCTTCCTTCCTCAATACTTCTAACACCTTTCTCAAATGTTCACCGTGTTCTTGGTCATTCTTTGAGTAAATAAGTATGTCATCAATGAAAACAATGACAAACTTGTCAAGGTATGGTCCACACACTCGGTTCATAAGGTCCATGAACACAGCTGGTGCATTAGTTAAACCAAACGGCATGACCATAAACTCGTAATGACCGTAACGTGTTCTGAAAGCAGTCTTTGGAATATCATCTTCTTTCACCCGCATTTGATGATACCCGGAACGTAAGTCAATCTTTGAATAAACAGACGAGCCTTGTAGTTGATCAAATAAGTCGTCGATTCTCGGTAGTGGGTAGCGGTTCTTGATGGTAAGTTTGTTCAACTCTCGGTAGTCGATACACAACCTGAATGTACCATCTTTCTTCTTGACAAACAAAACAGGAGCTCCCCACGGTGATGTGCTTGGTCGAATGAAACCACGCTCTAAAAGTTCTTGTAATTGGCTTTGCAGTTCTTTCATCTCGCTGGGTGCGAGTCTGTAAGGAGCACGAGCTATTGGTGCAGCTCCTGGTACAAGATCTATTTGAAATTCAACGGATCGATGTGGGGGTAATCCCGGTAATTCTTTCGGAAATACATCGGGAAATTCTTTTGCAATGGGAACATCATTGATGCTCTTTTCTTCAGTTTGTACTTTCTCGACGTGTGCTAGAACAGCATAGCAACCTTTTCTTATTAGTTTTTGTGCCTTCAAATTACTAATAAGATGTAGCTTCGTGTTGCCCTTTTCTCCGTACACCATTAAGGGTTTTCCTTTTTCTCGTATAATGCGAATTGCATTTTTGTAACAAACGATCTCCGCTTTCACTTCTTTCAACCAGTCCATACCGATTATCACATCAAAACTCCCTAACTCTACTGGTATCAAATCAATCTTAAATGTTTCGCTAACCAGTTTAATTTCTCGATTCCGACATATATTATCTGCTGAAATTAATTTACCATTTGCTAATTCGAGTAAAAATTTACTATCCAAAGGCGTCAATGGACAACTTAATTTAGCACAAAAATCTCTACTCATATAGCTTCTATCCGCACCCGAATCAAATAAAACGTAAGCAGATTTATTGTCAATAAGAAACGTACCCGTAACAAGCTCCGGGTCTTCCTGTGCCTCTACCGCATTAATATTGAAAACTCTTCCACGGCCTTGTCCATTCGTGTTCTCCTGGTTCGGGCAATTTCTAATAATGTGGCCTGGTTTTCCACATTTATAACAAACTACATTGGCATAACTTGCTCCGACACTACTTGCTCCGCCATTACTCGTTCCGACACCATTTGTTCCTTTCGTTCTATTAACCCCTGGTCCGTAGACCTCACACTTCGCCGCGCTATGACCATTTCTTTTACACTTGTTGCAAAATTTGGTGCAGAACCCCGAGTGATTCTTTTCACACCTTTGGCATAGCTGCTTCTGATTGTTGTTGTTGTTGCGGTTATTATTGTTGTTGGGATGATTGTTGTAGTTGCTGTTGTTGTTGTTGTTGTTGTTGTTGGGCCGTTTGTTGTAGTTGCGATTGATGTTGCGATTGTTGGGATAATTGTTGCGATTATTGTTGTAATTGCTGTTGTTGTTGTATTGGTGATTCTTATCACCGTTTTCCTCCCACTTTCTTTTGACTTGCTTCACATTGGCCTCTTCAGCAGTCTGTTCTTTAATTCTTTCTTCAATCTGGTTCACTAGTTTGTGAGCCATTCTACATGCCTGTTGTATGGAGGCGGGCTCGTGTGAACTTATATCTTCTTGGATTCTTTCCGGTAATCCTTTCACAAACGCGTCGATCTTCTCTTCCTCATCTTCGAATGCTCCCGGACACAATAGGCACAATTCTGTGAATCGTCTTTCGTACGTGGTAATATCAAATCCTTGGGTTCGTAACCCTCTAAGTTCTGTCTTGAGCTTATTGACCTCGGTTCTGGGACGGTACTTCTCGTTCATCAAGTGCTTGAATGCTGACCACGGTAGTGCGTACGCATCATCTTGTCCCACTTGCTCTAGATAGGTATTCCACCATGTTAACGCAGAACCTGTGAAGGTATGCGTAGCGTACTTCACTTTGTCCTCTTCAGTACACTTACTTATGGCAAACACCGATTCAACCTTCTCGGTCCACCGTTTCAATCCGATCGGTCCTTCGGTTCCATCAAATTCCAAAGGTTTGCAGGCAGTGAATTCTTTGTAGGTGCATCCTACACGATTTCCTGTACTGCTAGATCCAAGGTTATTGTTGGTATGTAGCGCAGCCTGTACTGCGGCTATGTTTGAAGCTAGAAAAGTACGGAATTCCTCTTCATTCATATTCACGGTGTGTCGAGTAGTCGGTGCCATTTCCTTCAAAATAGTTAAATGGAACAAGTTAATCATACAGAATATTAAGAGTAGTTAATAGTATTTTGTAGCATAATATGAACTCATTTATAAAAGCTTTTTCTTCATATTAGCGTTTTATAAGTTTAAATTCGGGTAGTACCTACCCGTTAAGTTCATACTTAGTAGCTAATATACAATTCAACTACTACAATTCTATATGAAAAACTGATTATAATAATATTTCGCGTTCAAACTTTTATACAATATTTTACAAACTTACAATACCGCTTATTTTACATAAAGCATGAAATATAGCACACAATAATTTTGATACAAGATAGTTGTGAAGATAATTCTAGCTAGTACACAAGTCGTTCAGCAAAGGCAATAAAGACACGTAATTCATACGTCCAGAAACAAGTCATGCATTCTGGTTTTACTAGGACTACTTCCCATCCTTGGTCTTGTGCAACATAACCGTTATGGCCGTTGATAAGACAGCGTGTTGTAACGTCGTCAAAGGGACGAGGGTTACGTAATGTCCAACAGTCCCGTAATAATCTAAAAACCTCATTTCTTACCCCAATTACCGACTCCGTCACTTGTGGAAATGTTTTGTTTAATAGTTGTAGCCCGATGTTCTTGTTCTCACTTTGGTGAGAAGCGAACATTACTAATCCGTAAGCATAACATGCTTCTTTATGTTGCATGTTAGACGCTTTTTCTAAATCACGAAGTCCAATATTCGGATATATTGAGTCAAAATAATTTCTTAACCCGTTGCGTAAAATAGCATTTGGGTTCCCCGCAATATATGCGTCAAAGTAAACACATCGTAACTTATGGGTTTCCCAATGTGATATCCCCCATCTTTCAAACGAAAGTCTCTTATAAACCAAGACATTCTTGGAACGTTCTTCGAATGTCTTACAAACTGATCTCGCCTTAAATAGTTGTGCCGAAGAATTCTGGCCGACTCTAGACAAGATTTCATCAATCATGTCTCCGGGTAGGTCTCTTAAAATATTGGGTTGTCTATCCATTTTGTTTTTTTAAACTGTAAAATAGACAAGAGTTAGATTCATAAAAAAAATACTTATTAATACAAGCAATTTTTACATATATCATAAAGCATAAGAACACTATATTCCATATATTACACCACACGAATACAACTATCTTATTCCGACTCGCTCGTTTCTTCTTCTTCGGTTTTGGTTCGTTTTGCCAAGTTTCTAGGGATATATGATGTTCCCCTAATACGAGCCGTCGTTGTCCACATTGGTTTAGAAAAACCTGGTGGTTTAGAGGTTCCCGGGTCATTGTTACAACTTAAGGACTTCGGGGGTTGACGATACATATAAAGTTCATCGGGGTTGGAATTAGATTTCTCTATTTTTATGCCCTTTCCCTTATTATTTTCTTTTGCCTTTTTAAATTCAGTTGGGGTAATTTCTATAACATCATCGGAATTCTCGTCGGAATCCGATTCATCGGAGAATTGGTAATCCTCCCAATATTTTGCTTCCTTGGCGGAAACACCATTGACCATAATTAACTTTGGTCGGTTGGTTGAGGATTTTCTTTTACTTAACCGTTTTATTATTTCCCCCACCGGTTCTATTTCTTCATCCGGTTCCGATTCTTCTTCCGGTTCCGATTCTTCTTCCGGTTCCGACTCTTCTTCCGGTTCCTCTTCGGGAACTTGTGAATCAGTCCACAAATCATTCCAATTTACATTTGACTCTTCATTATTATTAGGTGAGTCAATGGGACTTGTTCTAGAGGTAGACATCTATCACATAATATCAAACACGTTAAGAGATTAATATATCACATAATATTCATATGTTAAAAATATATAGTTTCCAACAAAAATGTTAAGCAATCATTTTTAAAGAAAACACGGTCGAAGTCCAGACTCACTAATGCATCCTAACAAACTCGATAAGACACACTAATGCAAATTTTCTGGTTCTCTAAGACCAACGCTCTGATACCAACTGAAATGTCCCGTTCTTATTGATTAAAAACGTTCCATATTAATTGATTTCGTTGCGAGGTTTTGACCTCTATATGAGACGTTTTTCAAAGACTGCATTCATTTTTAAACAAACCATAACCTTTATTTCATCAATAAAGGTTTAAAAAGCTTTACGTAGATTATCAAATAATGATAATCTAAAATATCCTGTTTACACACGACCATTACATAATGGTTTATAATACAAATATGTTACAACAAAATAAGTTTCTTGAATGCAGTTTTTACACAATATCATACAAGCATGGACTCCAAATCTTGTCCTTATTTAAGTATGCGACAGCGGAAGCTCTTAATAATCACCTGAGAATAAACATGCTTAAAACGTCAACAAAAATGTTGGTGAGTTATAGGTTTAACCTATATATATCAAATCATAACAATAGACCACAAGATTTCATATTTCAATACACATCCCATACATAGAGATAAAAATCATTCATATGGTGAACACCTGGTAACCGACAATAACAAGATGCATATATAAGAATATCCCCATCATTCCGGGACACCCTTCGGATATGATATAAATTTCGAAGTACTAAAGCATCCGGTACTTTGGATGGGGTTTGTTAGGCCCAATAGATCTATCTTTAGGATTCGCGTCAATTAGGGTGTCTGTTCCCTAATTCTTAGATTACCAGACTTAATAAAAAGGGGCATATTCGATTTCGATAATTCAACCATAGAATGTAGTTTCACGTACTTGTGTCTATTTTGTAAATCATTTATAAAACCTGCATGTATTCTCATCCCAAAAATATTAGAATTTAAAAGTGGGACTATAACTCACTTTCACAGATTTTTACTTCGTCGGGAAGTAAGACTTGGCCACTGGTTGATTCACGAACCTATAACAATATATACATATATATTAAAGTATGTTCAAAATATATTTACAACACTTTTAATATATTTTGATGTTTTAAGTTTATTAAGTCAGCTGTCCTCGTTAGTAACCTATAACTAGTTGTCCACAGTTAGATGTACAGAAATAAATCGATAAATATTATCTTGAATCAATCCACGACCCAGTGTATACGTATCTCAGTATTGATCACAACTCAAACTATATATATTTTGGAATCAACCTCAACCCTGTATAGCTAACTCCAACATTCACATATAGAGTGTCTATGGTTGTTCCGAAATATATATAGATGTGTCGACATGATAGGTCGAAACATTGTATACGTGTCTATGGTATCTCAAGATTACATAATATACAATACAAGTTGATTAAGTTATGGTTGGAATAGATTTGTTACCAATTTTCACGTAGCTAAAATGAGAAAAATTATCCAATCTTGTTTTACCCATAACTTCTTCATTTTAAATCCGTTTTGAGTGAATCAAATTGCTATGGTTTCATATTGAACTCTATTTTATGAATCTAAACAGAAAAAGTATAGGTTTATTGTCGGAAAAATAAGTTACAAGTCATTTTTGTAAAGGTAGTCATTTCAGTCGAAAGAACGACGTCTAGATGACCATTTTAGAAAACATACTTCCACTTTGAGTTTAACCATAATTTTTGGATATAGTTTCATGTTCATAATAAAAATCATTTTCTCAGAATAACAACTTTTAAATCAAAGTTTATCATAGTTTTTAATTAACTAACCCAAAACAGCCCGCGGTGTTACTACGACGGCGTAAATCCGGTTTTACGGTGTTTTTCGTGTTTCCAGGTTTTAAATCATTAAGTTAGCATATCATATAGATATAGAACATGTGTTTAGTTGATTTTAAAATTCAAGTTAGAAGGATTAACTTTTGTTTGCGAACAAGTTTAGAATTAACTAAACTATGTTCTAGTGATTACAAGTTTAAACCTTCGAATAAGATAGCTTTATATGTATGAATCGAATGATGTTATGAACATCATTACTACCTTAATTTACTTGGATAAACCTACTGGAAAAGAGAAAAATGGATCTAGCTTCAATGGATCCTTGGATGGCTCAAAGTTCTTGAAGCAGAATCATGACACGAAAACAAGTTCAAGTAAGATCATCACTTGAAATAAGATTGTTATAGTTATAGAAATTGAACCAAAGTTTGAATATGATTATTACCTTGTATTAGAATGATAACCTACTGTAAGAAACAAAGATTTCTTGAGGTTGGATGATCACCTTACAAGATTGGAAGTGAGCTAGCAAACTTGAAAGTATTCTTGATTTTATGAAACTAGAACTTTTGGAATTTATGAAGAACACTTAGAACTTGAAGATAGAACTTGAGAGAGATCAATTAGATGAAGAAAATTGAAGAATGAAAGTGTTTGTAGGTGTTTTTGGTCGTTGGTGTATGGATTAGATATAAAGGATATGTAATTTTGTTTTCATGTAAATAAGTCATGAATGATTACTCATATTTTTGTAATTTTATGAGATATTTCATGCTAGTTGCCAAATGATGGTTCCCACATGTGTTAGGTGACTCTAAATGGGCTGCTAAGAGCTGATCATTGGAGTGTATATACCAATAGTACATACATCTAAAAGCTGTGTATTGTACGAGTACGAATACGGGTGCATACGAGTAGAATTGTTGATGAAACTGAACGAGGATGTAATTGTAAGCATTTTTGTTAAGTAGAAGTATTTTGATAAGTGTATTGAAGTCTTTCAAAAGTTTATAAATACATATTAAAACACTACATGTATATACATTTTAACTGAGTCGTTAAGTCATCGTTAGTCGTTACATGTAAGTGTTGTTTTGAAACCTTTAGGTTAACGATCTTGTTAAATGTTGTTAACCCAATGTTTATAATATCAAATGAGATTTTAAATTATTATATTATCATGATATTATCATGTATGAATATCTCTTAATATGATATATATACATTAAATGTCTTTACAACGATAATCGTTACATATATGTCTCGTTTAAAAATCATTAAGTTAGTAGTCTTGTTTTTACATATGTAGTTCATTGTTAATATACTTTATGATATGTTTTCTTATCATAGTATCATGTTAACTATATATATATATCCATATATATGTCATCATATAGTTTTTACAAGTTTTAACGTTCGTGAATCACCGATCAACTTGGGTGGTCAATTGTCTATATGAAACATATTTCAATTAATCAAGTCTTAAAAAGTTTGATTGCTTAACATGTTGGAAACATTTAATCATGTAAATATCAATCTCAATTAATATATATAAACATGGAAAAGTTCGGGTCACTACATATGAAACAGTTTAATTTTTTTTTTTGAGACTCAACCTATCAGACTTTTCTTATTGTGTCAAAAATATTAATTCGTATCGAGAATTTGGTTTAAAATTTGTCAAAAATTTCCGGGTCATTACATGATAGCCTAACAAGCCTAGGCTAGCACACTATCACTAAAGGGCCCTCCCCTCCTTGGAGGAAGTGTGGAAAGATTTACCGATTCCTTAGAATCATGAACGAGCTCCTGCTGGCGGAGACGGCTTCAACTAAAGAAAACAAGCCGCTTTCAAGCAAAGCGAGCAACCAATTAACCACGAAACTCGAAAGAACTAATATACAATTACAATAAGTTAAGATAAGCACTTGGGTTTGAGATCCAATTCAACCAATCTAAATCTCGCCGTCTAGATCTAGTAGAAATCCACTCGAATGAATTGGTTTGTATCTCAATTAAAGCCATCCGGGCGGCCCATTTTTTGTTTTGGAACACCATATTATTCCGATTTTTCTAAATGAGATACGCGCCTATCCATCTTGTTGCTTGCCACTTGCTCCCAGAACTTGATCTTTAAAGGTGGATTGCTTACCCCTAAATTATACGCCATGTTAGTAAATGTAAAGGGGTTAACATTCCACCATTTGTACACACGAACCCATATTTCTTCCACATATTTGCACCTAAAGAGCGAGTGTTCCACCAATTCTAGATCATTGATATTGCTTAATTTATGCATATACTTCGTCGCAATATCAATCCAAAATGTTATGATTTTTATGTTTATTCGAGTAGTTTTCGGTTTGTAATTGGTTGAAATATCCAAAGCATCGAATGAAATGTTATTATGGATTTTCAATGATATAAAGATCAAAATGAAGATAAAATAAAGATTTCTAATGAGCAACAAAAGAGTGCAACATCGCGCCTCAAGACTACAAGTTAAAATGATCGAAATCACGAAATCTGCGCGCCTGCACGAAAAAAATCATAACTAAATCATACTGACTCAAAAAAGGCGAATCAGGTGTTCAGACGTCCGTAACTCAAAAATCTACAACTTTCATGAAGATACCTTACACGGAACGTGTACTTATCTACGCGAAATGCGTACTTTTTTGGCCAGATCTAGATTCAAAGAAACGTGGGATGGTTCTTTTGATATATTATAATGTTTCTTTTGCATTCTTTACAGCAACTATGCACAAGAATCCCAGCAAGCCTAACTACTACTTGTAATCTCTACATGATATAATAGAGAGATATATGATACTGTGAGTAGAGGAGGATAGTAGAGTAGAGTAGGATAATTACAATTTTAAGATACATACTGTCCATTTTCCAACTCATTATTTTCAATTACTCCGTATAATTTTATTTCAGTTCCAATTAATTTTAAGATTCAATAATTAGGATAGTTTCAATATTAAGGGTGTATTGTTCGTGATTAAGGGTATTATTGTGCGAGTGCAAGGGTGCTTTCATTTCCATTTTCTACCATTTGTAATCATTAAATTGAAGACCTTTTTTAAGTTTTTTACTTCCATTTTTATTATTGTCATTGTTACTTATTATTATGTTTATATTTATATATTATTATTTTTACTCCCGTATCATTATCATGATTAGTTAGTAAATTCCCATAGTATTTGCTTAGATGTAGAGCCCTAGTGAAATGGATTGTTATCATTTTTAAAAATTAAAATGTAACTTAAGTATTTTTAACATTGAGCCTAATTAAAAGAACCATTATTATGTACCTAGATATTTAACCCTTGTCACTTAATTTATTAGATTCAAATAACGAAAGTTATTTTTATTTATATAAATTAAGCTTCAACATTAAAAGTGATCTAGACGAACTTATGAATAAGTTATTAACACTAATTTAGAAATAAAGTTCGATGGTTTGGGTAATATCATTAGGTATATAATAGTGAAATTGTAAAAAGGGAAACCGTTATGATTTGGGTTTTGGCGAAAGTCAAAACTAGATTGGGTCTCAATTTAAATATTTGAGAAATAGTAAACTACCTAAATAAGGTTAAATGAAAATGAGATTTAATTTAGCTAGTTAAACCTTTATTTATTCGAAAGAAAAATATTAAGTTTATACTAAAACCTTTTAATAGAGCTTAACTTTAAAACAATCCATGGATCTAGAGGTGAAACATTTAAGTGAACACTCCCATTTATTTATTGCAAATAATAATAATTATTATTTTTACTTATTATTACTCAGAAAATTAAAATACAAATAGATTTTCTTCAGTTCAAATACGTACTGTTTTATCACATCAAACATAACATACGCGGATCGCGTATAATTTCACACGAAACGTGTATCTCCAATTCATACGCGTAACGCGTAGATATACATGCGGAACGCATAAGTGTAATAACAGTACTGTTACGATTTTTGTTAAATTCCAAGTTTTAATTAAAACATTTTATTATTACTTCCCTTTTCTACTAGATTAACTATCGGTAATTTAATCTCTTGAACTTCATTCTCCCTTTGGAACGAATCGGATTTACCAACAAACTAAACTACGCGGATAGGACTAGTTGCCTATATATGTGTGAAATCAACCTGAATTCATTAAAACACCACATATACAATAAATCAATTCGTGTAACAAAAGCACTCAAAATCCGTTCATAAAATAAAGGTACTGTTTCAACGCATCAAATTTTTGGCGCCGCTGCCCGGGAGAAATTGTTCATTCAGGAATTTAATTACTTTTAGTTATTTGATCCTTTCGTCGGGATTTATTTTCCTACGAAAGTTCTGTTTTATTTTTCTCTTTGTTCTTTTTAAATTTCAACTAGGTTCCAGTCATACTGTAATATGGATGATTTTGAGAATATGACCATGGAAAATCTTTTTAATGCCCAACAATTTAATCAATACTCTCAAACAAGTTTTGATGATAATTTGTACGATTCATCTATGTTTAATAGGGTTGAAACTACATATATTTGTGATAATTGTGGAGGTTACCATTTAACTTGGGAATGTGATTATCATATTTCCATGGATCAAATGGAGAGTTATGAACCCATGAACTATATATGGAATGAATATCAAGAGAATAACTCGAATCCAGATTTTTATTATCCAAACCAACCTTATTACGATTCCCCACAAAATTATCAACAATACCAATTTTCTAACCAAATGCCACAAAATTTTCAACAAACTCAAAATGAAGAAAATTACTCGTATGATTTTCATAATATTATGATGAGTTTTATTGAAAGTCAAACCGAAACTAGGGAATTACTAAATCAACAATTGCAACAAAATCAAACATCTATTCAAAATCTAGAAAGAGAAATGGAGCGTTTGTTTACTATTCTTTCGGAAAGACAATCAGATGATTCATCATTTGAGTCTTCATATTGTTATCCTAACCCTATTTTACAGGTTCTAAATGAACAAACAGTTGAGGACAAGGTGTAAATTGAAATTGTAAAAATAAATTCACAGGAACCTCTTGAATTAAAAGAATATGAAACTTCTATGAAATATATAAATGGGATAAGTCAAAATGAATATGTAGTGAATGGAAAGAATAATGATGAGGATTCTAATTCCGAGGTCAAAGTGGTAGAACCGGTTATTCATACACCCGAGAACTTTTCAGTTTATAATACTTCACTCGAGTATAATTGTGATAATGAGGAGGTCGAGTTGATGAAATCATCAGGGATCATTGAGGATGAGGAGTTTAATATATTAAAACCACTTGAGGAGTCACCTTCTCATGTTGAATTCATATATCCTCAAGAGGTTAACACTTGAAATACCTTGAAAGATGATCTATTTGGGCAGGATCCACCTAGGAGAATAAAATTTTTATTGCAAGCCGCACTTAGAGAAGAGTCGTGTGTTGACTCTCGGGTTAGGTATTCGTTTTTCATGAAACTGAAAAAGGATTTATCTGATATATTATATACCACCCGAGATGTAAATGAATGGCTCACTCTTCTGATTCGTGGAACTTTTTCCACCGATTTTACATGTCATCCGATAAATATAGAAAAAATTTGACCCCGCTAAAGTGTGGGGTCGAGTCGAGAAAACGACTTGTTGAAAAAAAAATTATGTTTTGTGTGCCTTGTATTCATTATGTGATTTATAATATTAAAAGTAAAAAAAAAAATAGAGTGCATTTAATTCTTATTAAATTTGTGTGATTTTTAAAAATCTAAAAAAATAATATATATATTTTTTTATATACATTAAATTTTAAAAATTGAAATAATTATGAACGGATAAAGATTAGGCATAATAGCCGAAATTTCCGTTAAAGAAACATAAATTTTATAAATGATATTTTAAAATTTCAATTACTTACAGTTATATAAAAATAATAATAATAATAATTTTTTTTATGGTGTGTTTTTAATTTATTATGCATTTGTTTAAAAAAGACACAAAAATTTTAAGTGTGGGGCAAAATTTTTGGTACTATTGAAGTACAACCCCATCTTGTGTGTGATTAACATGTTTGTTGACAGGTACTTATGATGATGATGCATTTGACATAACGAAACACCAGATTTATATTGTGATAAAGGGATTGGATATGTTGATACGATAAGAAAGTTTACAATCTCCAATTTTTAACTAAGGAAGTTCTAACAACCTTTACACTTTTTGTCCTCTCAAATTTATATATTTTATCTGATTTTATGTAATGAGGGCATTACATAATCTTAAGTGTGGGGTGGGAATATATAAATTCTCGAGAACCTATAACTTGGTGTTTTTACGAAAATTTTTAAAATTTTTAAACAAATATATCTAGTCAATTTTTAAGGTAATTACGAGCAATTAAAGATTAGGTGTCAAAAACCGAAATTATTGTCTCCATACATTAAAAATACATAAGTTTATTTGATTAAAACATAAATAAATAAAAAAACCAAGTATAACAAAATTTATAAACCCATATGTTTAGAACCATTTATCACGTGTTTCTATGAAGTTTATTGCAGATATCATTGCTTTAGAATATATAAACCTGAATATCCCATTAATGCGAGTAATAAAGGATGAATCAAGTCCATCCCTTAAGGAAGTAAAGTCTTCCAAAATGACACACTTGCTAACTTATGTTAGAAGATGTAGTCCAGAACAGCTGTAGGTTGACGAAAAATCTTGAAAAGTCATCTCTATCATCGGCTGGAAATCCACCTCACCTCAGCATCAAACAGGGTTTTTGGTGGTCAGACTATCCTAACCATGAAATGGATCTGTCTCGTACAATGGGGGGGGCACATTGAAAATTAGCTTTTAAGACTAATGAATCTAATCTCCAGATGGATGATCTCCGTAAAGATCAACCGCATCTATGTTTGATCGCGGTCAACATACATATGCCATAACAAATTGAGGTGTGCAAACTCATGGTTCACCGATGATATTTGGACACGATATAATTTTATTCTAAAACTTATGCTATTTTATGAATTATATTGTGTAAAACCATTTTTAGGACATTCGATTTCAAGTTCCATGATACTTCAATTATGGGGGCGGATAGCTTGCTAATCGCCGACTGAGACTACGGTTTTCAGTTACCCTCAACCGGAATTTGAGGTTAAAACCGGAAAACGTGTCTAGTATAAAAACTAGCATGACATTTTAAAAAAATTATAAAACGTTTTCACAAGGTCCAATTTTCCCTAAGGATCCAAATTTTTAACTTTTCGTGAGACTTTAATCACGAAATTTCAACTTCATTTCTGTTGCCAGAATTTCATTTTGTGTGGTGTGTGTGATCCAATAAATATTGTGTGGTGTTTTCAAGTCATTTCATTAAGCGTGTGTTTTCGTTTCGTGTGACGTGTGTGTGATGAATGATTGATATGGAAAAATCTATAGTATTCTGATTCTATTAAATAGATGTTATTGCTTGAGGGCAAGCAACGTTCAAGTGTGGGGTAATTTGATATTGCTTAATTTATGCATATACTTCGTCGCAATATCAATCCAAAATGTTATGATTTTTATGTTTATTCGAGTAGTTTTCGGTTTGTAATTGGTTGAAATATCCAAAACGTCGAATGAAATGTTATTATGGATTTTCAATGATATAAAGATCAAAATGAAGATAAAATAAAGATTTCTAATGAGCAACAAAAGAGTGCAACATCGTGCCTCAAGACTACAAGTTAAAATGATCGAAATCACGAAATCTGCGCGCCTGCACGAAAAAAATCATAACTAAATCATAATGACTCAAAAAAAGGCGAATCAGGTGTTCAGACGTCCGTAACTCAAAAATCTACAACTTTCATGAAGATACCTTACACGGAACGTGTACTTATCTACGCGAAACGCGTACTTTTTTGGCCAGATATAGATTCAAAGCAACGTGAGACGGTTCTTTTGATATATTATAATGTTTCTTTTGCATTCTTTACAGCAACTATGCACAAGAATCCCAGCAAGCCTAACTACTACTTGTAATCTCTACATGATATAATAAAGAGATATATGATACTGTGAGTAGAGGAGGACAGTAGAGTAGAGTAGGATAATTAAAATTTTAAGATACATACTGTCCATTTTCCAACTCATTATTTTCAATTACTCCGTATAATTTTATTTCAGTTCCAATTAATTTTAAGATTCAATAATTAGGATAGTTTCAATATTAAGGGTGTATTGTTCGTGATTAAGGGTATTATTGTGCGAGTGCAAGGGTGCTTTCATTTCCATTTTCTACCATTTGTAATCATTAAATTGAAGACCTTTTGTAAGTTTGTTACTTCCATTTTTATTATTGTCATTGTTACTTATTATTATGTTTATGTTTATATATTATTATTTTTACTCCCGTATCATTATCATGATTAGTTAGTAAATTCTCATAGTGTTTGCTTAGATGTAGAGCCCTAGTGAAATGGATTGTTATCATTTGTAAAAATTAAAATGTAACTTAAGTATTTTTAACATTGAGCCTAATTAAAAGAACCATTATTATGTACCTAGATATTTAACCCTTGTCACTTAATTTATTAGATTCAAATAACGAAAGTTATTTTTATTTATATAAATTAAGCTTCAACATTAAAAGTGATCTAGACGAACTTATGAATAAGTTATTAACACTAATTTAGAAATAAAGTTCGATGGTTTGGGTAATATCATTAGGTATATAATAGTGAAATTGTAAAAAGAGAAACCGTTATGATTTGGGTTTTGGCGAAAGTCAAAACTAGATTGGGTCTCATTTTAAATATTTGAGAAATAGTAAACTACCTAAATAAGGTCAAATGAAAATGAGATTTAATTTAGCTAGTTAAACCTTTATTTATTCGAAAGAAAAATATTAAGTTTATACTAAAACCTTTTAATAGAGCTTAACTTTAAAACAATCCATGGATCTAGAGGTGAAACATTTAAGTGAACACTCCCATTTATTTATTGCAAATAGTAATTATTATTATTTTTACTTATTATTACTCAGAAAATTAAAATACAAATAGATTTTCTTCAGTTCAAATACGTACTGTTTTGTCACATCAAACATAACATACGCGGATCGCTTATAATTTCACACAAAACGTGTATCTCCAATTCATACGCGTAACGCGTAGATATACACGCGGAATGCGTAAGTGTAATAACAGTACTGTTACGATTTTTGTTAAATTCCAAGTTTTAATTAAAACATTTTATTATTACTTCCCTTTTCTACTAGATTAACTATCGGTAATTTAATCTCTTGAACTCCATTCTCCCTGTGGAACGAACCAGATTTACCAACAAACTAAACTACGCGGATAGGACTAGTTGCCTATATATGTGTGAAATCAACCTGAATTCATTAAAACACCACATATACAATAAATCAATTCGTGTAACAAAAGCACTCAAAATCCGTTCATAAAATAAAGGTACTGTTTCAATGCATCAATCATCATCACACATAGGGCACCTTACCGAGTGGAGATCAATGCCCCTTTTATCAAGTTCAATCTTAACCGGTAATCTTTTCTTGAGTGCCCGCCAAATAAAAATTTTAATCTTTTTCGGTACGAGGTTATTACGACATGTTGCCTATCCCGAATTAAACTGACCCAGCAATTGTTCATCTATTATTTTTGCGAGTTTTCGAACAGTGAAGAGCCCGTTTGTATCGAAAGCCCAGGTCCATGAATCGTTGTTGTTGTATTTAAAATTAAAAGTATTGATCAGCTCTTGTAGCGCAATGAATTCAGTCTCTGTACGTCCAGTAGGGTTTCGCAACCAGTTCCAACTCATCTCTAAGCCATCTTGACCTGAATTAACTCGATCTTTTATACACACGTTATGTTCTTGCTCGAGTCTATAAAGACGGGGGAAGCTGTTGCACAACTTGTCGTGACCAACCCAATGTTCCTTCCAAAAAAGAGTAGAGTTTCCATCCCCAATTATCTTGATGAATGAGTTTTTGAATGGCACCTGTAACTCTTCAAGAGATCTACCTGCATAAACAATGTTACACCAAGTACTTGCGGTGTGTGTATGAGAGTTCGCACCCTCAATCAACAAACCACCACACGGCCCATAAATGCTACGAATTAAGTTAGCCCAAATGGAATCGGTTTCGATTTTAAACCTCCACCACCATTTGCCTAACAAAGAAACATTTTTACCCTTAAAGTCCCAAAGTTTAACCCTCCATTCCCGAAAGAGTTTAAAACGTTTTCCCATTTTACCCAAGAGATTTTTTTGTTTGAATCCGAACCTCCCCCAAAAGAAACCTCTCCTTATACTCTCAAGTATTTTTTTAACACACTAGGCGGAGCGCGAAACAACGAGAAGTAATACAATGGAAGACTATTAAGAACCAATTTGATTAGGACTACCCTTCCCCCAAACGACAACTAACGCATTTTCCAACTTGATAAACGTGTTTTAAACTTATCTATCACCGGAGCCCAATCAATAGTTTTTTTCATTTATGATCCGATAGGCAACCCGAGGTAAACAAAAGGAAGTTTATCAACTTTGCACCCAATATGTCTAGCAATCCGACTTGATTCCGAGAAATCAACACCGACTCCATAAATGCAACTTTTTTGAAAATTGACTTTTAAACCCGAGGAAAGTTCGAAATATTTGAGTAGGTTTCTCAAGTTTAGAGCGTTTGACCTACTCCACTCACCGAAAAAAATTGTATCATTCGCGTATTGTAGATGTGAGACATTTACATTATTTTCACCCACTTTTATACCATTGAAAAGTCCCTTTTCTACCGCCACCTTTGTGAGTATATTCAACTCTTCTGCCGCAATGATGAATAAAAAAGGAGATAGAGGATCTCTTTGGCGCACACCACGACTAAGTGAAAATTCATTCGTAGGGGAACCATTAACCAAAATAGAGATAGACGTTGAATTATGACACGAGTTTATCCAATTAATCCACTTTTCACTGAAGCCCATACTATTTAGATTTTATTTAATATTTACAATAAGGTGGTCAGCCGTGTGTTGCGGCGATTACTCTCAAACGCGTACATACAACTTATTATAGTACATAACTTTATATTTGATTATTATTAACACATATATTTTAACAATAAAGAGTCTCACATAATTTTAGAGGAATAATTTATTTCAATATACTAAACATCTCTTACAATTGTAGACAAAATATGAAGTAAATGAAAATATTGTTAACGAAGTTAAGAAAATGAGGTTATGATATAAAAACTTTGAAGTTAAAAATAAATACAAAAAATGAGGTTAGAGTGAGAAAACTTAAATTTAAAAACATCGAGAAGGGTGAAAACTAAAAATTGGTGGGGACTAAAACTATAAAACAACTTTGGATGGTTCAAAGTGTAAAAAAATTGAAAATGGGAACACTAAGAAAATGTGAAAATGTGAGGGGCTAGAATCAGACAAAAAAAAAACTATAGAGTGCAAAGTGTAAATTATTTATTAAAAATATATATTAAAGAATAGATTATGAGAAATGAGTTGTGAGTGAATAATAAAACCAAATCCAATGGCCCAATTCGAAGCTGCCACCTTAGCCCTGAACTTAGTTCCAAACCACTCATGATTGATTATATGTATAGTATTGGTCGATAAGGGAGGAAAGTCGACGATTCATCAATTTAGTATAGATTTGTTGAGATATATAATGAGCTTTGCGACAACGATTTATTATAGTGATATCAAAAGCTGAGAGGAAGATGGATTTGAAGTTACATATATTGATTTCAAATTGTTAGATGAAAAAAAAAACTGTTTGAGAAGTGTGAAATCGATGGAACAGATAGTATAATTACACACGGTGAGAAAAGTTTCTCTAACAAACATGTGATAAGGACTTAAAGAGCAACTGTATATCAACATCCTTTTTAGTTTTATAATTCTTGTTTAGTTTTATATATGCTAATGATTATGATTATACTTATTATAATTATATACTTAATACTTAATACTTATTATTATATTTATATATACTTATTATTTAATTCTTACATATATGTATATTTATAATAGATTTTATAAAACAATATTTTGACAAAGTTAGCACCAATCTTTTTTCTATACTATATTTAACATAAGAAACCATTTTTCTTTTTAACTTTGATTGTTTGTAACGGTTAATCTCACAATAATAGAACTGTGAAATTTTCTAAGTGATATGAATATGAAATGTCAAGTTTTGTGAAGAAAGTGATGTGGTGGGAAGGTTATAATAGACGGTTGTGATAGAATTGTGAGTGATTTAATCGAAAACTAGTGAAAAATAAAGAAATAAAATTTCAAACGTAGTTTTGTAGCTCATTAACAGTTGCTAAATGCCTCACTTTTTCCTAATAACGCTCCATTAAGACTTTTAACCATGTATGTGACATCACAAGTAAATATTGCAGTTTTTGATCACAAAGTGCAATCTATTTGTAATATGAAGAATATCACAAAATTAATCAAAACTATCAAACTTGTGTGTCAAATATATGTAGGGCTCATATAGTCATATATTTTTTATTTTTACATGCTAATATATAAACTAATACATTATTTTAATTAAAACTAATAATTTAATATTTATAAAAATTAAAACTAAAAATTACAACCTACTAAATTCGAACAAAATTAATTAAATAACTAATAATGATAATTCAAGATTTAAAAACGATAATTAAACAAAACATACTCCAATTTCTCGTATTAAATTTGAATTTTGAAGCTATATTTATTTTATATTAATAAATTAATAAATAAAAGAAGGAAAAGTGAGTTTGGCCAAAAAAAAATATATGATTGAATTTTTGTTTTTGTTTTTGTTTCCCTATCATTTTTAACCTAATATATCCACTCCATTTTTCTCATGTTTTTCATCATTTTTCTTTTACCGCCCCCATCATCCTCATCTTCTCATCTTCATAGTGTAGCCTCCATTCTCTTCTAAAACAAAAAACAAACAAGAAAAATCTCAAATACAAAGTCCAAACTGAAAAAGTAAAAAAAACTCAACCAATCGAAAGAAGCCACGTCGCCGCGTTCATTTTTTGTCAGATTTGTGATTGACCCCCCTGGCGCGTCATCCCCAATGCCCAACAGTGCCTTAATGGTGTAGTGACCCGAACTTTTCCATGTTTATATATATTAATTGAGATTGATATTTACATGATTAAATGTTTCCAACATGTTAAGCAATCAAACTTTTTAAGACTTGATTAATTGAAATATGTTTCATATAGACAATTGACCACCCAAGTTGATCGGTGATTCACGAACGTTAAAACTTGTAAAAACTATATGATGACATATATATGGATATATATATATATAGTTAACATGATACTATGATAAGAAAACATATCATAAAGTATATTAACAATGAACTACATATGTAAAAACAAGACTACTAACTTAATGATTTTTAAACGAGACATATATGTAACGATTATTGTTGTAAAGACATTTAATGTATATATATCATATTAAGAGATATTCATACATGATAATATCATGATAATATAATAATTTAAAATCTCATTTGATATTATAAACATTGGGTTAACAACATTTAACAAGATCGTTAACCTAAAGGTTTCAAAACAACACTTACATGTAACGACTAACGATGACTTAACGACTCAGTTAAAATGTATATACATGTAGTGTTTTAATATGTATTTATACACTTTTGAAAGACTTCAATACACTTATCAAAATACTTCTACTTAACAAAAATGCTTACAATTACATCCTCGTTCAGTTTCATCAACAATTCTACTCGTATGCACCTGTATTCGTACTCGTACAATACACAGCTTTTAGATGTATGTACTATTGGTATATACACTCCAATAATCAGCTCTTAGCAGCCCATGTGAGTCACCTAACACATGTGGGAACCATCATTTGGCAACTAGCATGAAATATCTCATAAAATTACAAAAATATGAGTAATCATTCATGACTTATTTACATGAAAACAAAATTACATATCCTTTATATCTAATCCATACACCAACGACCAAAAACACCTACAAACACTTTCATTCTTCAATTTTCTTCATCTAATTGATCTCTCTCAAGTTCTATCTTCAAGTTCTAAGTGTTCTTCATAAATTCCAAAAGTTCTAGTTTCATAAAATCAAGAATACTTTCAAGTTTGCTAGCTCACTTCCAATCTTGTAAGGTGATCATCCAACCTCAAGAAATCTTTGTTTCTTACAGTAGGTTATCATTCTAATACAAGGTAATAATCATATTCAAACTTTGGTTCAATTTCTATAACAATCTTATTTCAAGTGATGATCTTACTTGAACTTGTTTTCGTGTCATGATTCTGCTTCAAGAACTTCGAGCCATCCAAGGATCCGTTGAAGCTAGATCCATTTTTCTCTTTTCCAGTAGGTTTATCCAAGGAACTTAAGGTAGTAATGATGTTCATAACATCATTCGATTCATACATATAAAGCTATCTTATTCGAAGGTTTAAACTTGTAATCACTAGAACATAGTTTAGTTAATTCTAAACTTGTTCGCAAACAAAAGTTAATCCTTCTAACTTGACTTTTAAAATCAACTAAACACATGTTCTATATCTATATGATATGCTAACTTAATGATTTAAAACCCGGAAACACGAAAAACACCGTAAAACCGGATTTACGCCGTCGTAGTAACACCGCGGGCTGTTTTGGGTTAGTTAATTAAAAACTATGATAAACTTTGATTTAAAAGTTGTTATTCTGAGAAAATGATTTTTATTATGAACATGAAACTATATCCAAAAATTATGGTTAAACTCAAAGTGGAAGTATGTTTTCTAAAATGGTCATCTAGACGTCGTTCTTTCGACTGAAATGACTACCTTTACAAAAACGACTTGTAACTTATTTTTCCGACTATAAACCTATACTTTTTCTGTTTAGATTCATAAAATAGAGTTCAATATGAAACCATAGCAATTTGATTCACTCAAAACGGATTTAAAATGAAGAAGTTATGGGTAAAACAAGATTGGATAATTTTTCTCATTTTAGCTACGTGAAAATTGGTAACAAATCTATTCCAACCATAACTTAATCAACTTGTATTGTATATTATGTAATCTTGAGATACCATAGACACGTATACAATGTTTCGACCTATCATGTCGACACATCTATATATATTTCGGAACAACCATAGACACTCTATATGTGAATGTTGGAGTTAGCTATACAGGGTTGAGGTTGATTCCAAAATATATATAGTTTGAGTTGTGATCAATACTGAGATACGTATACACTGGGTCGTGGATTGATTCAAGATAATATTTATCGATTTATTTCTGTACATCTAACCGTGGACAACTAGTTATAGGTTACTAACGAGGACAGCTGACTTAATAAACTTAAAACATCAAAATATATTAAAAGTGTTGTAAATATATTTTGAACATACTTTAATATATATGTATATATTGTTATAGGTTCGTGAATCAACAGTGGCCAAGTCTTACTTCCCGACGAAGTAAAAATCTGTGAAAGTGAGTTATAGTCCCACTTTTAAAATCTAATATTTTTGGGATGAGAATACATGCAGGTTTTATAAATGATTTACAAAATAGACACAAGTACGTGAAACTACATTCTATGGTTGAATTATCGAAATCGAATATGCCCCTTTTTATTAAGTCTGGTAATCTAAGAATTAGGGAACAGACACCCTAATTGACGCGAATCCTAAAGATAGATCTATTGGGCCTAACAAACCCCATCCAAAGTACCGGATGCTTTAGTACTTCGAAATTTATATCATATCCGAAGGGTGTCCCGGAATGATGGGGATATTCTTATATATGCATCTTGTTATTGTCGGTTACCAGGTGTTCACCATATGAATGATTTTTATCTCTATGTATGGGATGTGTATTGAAATATGAAATCTTGTGGTCTATTGTTACGATTTGATATATATAGGTTAAACCTATAACTCACCAACATTTTTGTTGACGTTTAAAGCATGTTTATTCTCAGGTGAATATTAAGAGCTTCCGCTGTTGCATACTAAAATAAGGACAAGATTTGGAGTCCATGTTTGTATGATATTGTGTAAAAACTGCATTCAAGAAACTGATTTCGATGTAACATATTTGTATTGTAAACCATTATGTAATGGTCGTGTGTAAACAGGATACTTTAGATTATCATTATTTGATAATCTACGTAAAGCTTTTTAAACCTTTATTTATGAAATAAAGGTTATGGTTTGTTTTAAAAATGAATGCAGTCTTTGAAAAACGTCTCATATAGAGGTCAAAACCTCGCAACGAAATCAATTAATATGGAACGTTTTTAATCAATAAGAACGGGACATTTCAAATGGCATCAAGAGGCGTCATATGGTGCAAGCTAGTTTGACGAATTGCTTTTGACGTTGCGTTAATAGCAGTTCAGGGGTGTTCTATATTGACATGTTAGAGAGAAAAAAATCTATTTATAAACACGTGATAATGACCTGAATGTCTTCTATCTAGCGTTTCACTTAAGGGGACATATCGATGAATATTTTAACCTTTGATGTTAAAAAATATCTCAACATGAAAGACTAAAAAAGATGCCTTATCCATTCGCGCATCAATATAGACAATTTCGTATTTTTTCTTATCATTACCACTTTCTCTTGATGTTTTCTTTTTAATTAATTTTTTCGCCTTCGACATTTCCTTTTAACACTCGTTTTGGGAATTTAACCATTAACTTTGTAATAAATGGTGGTTATTGTTTGTAAACTTTTCGAATTATTTTATATGGGTAGACTAACCATTTTCTAGAGCTCATGTTCCTCTATATGTAGAAAAGTTTCTTTTTTTTTTTGGGAATAGGGGACGGTACCCCGAAACATTTTATTTGTAGAAAAGTTAGGGCTCCTATTTAGGGTTTAACTAGTTCCCAATGCACCTTTGAATGGACTAGTTGACTTTCCCTAAAATGTCCACTTACATATTTGGAAAGCAAAGTTGTTCTCCTTTTAGGACGCACTTGTTTACCCATTAACTGAATGGTTCAGCGTGTTTGTTTCTAACACCTGAATGACATACGAAGCTGAGTGGTTAACATTTAGTGTTGAACCATTTATAGTTGAAACACTCTCTTAACCATAAACACATATATTTATTGTAATATACTCCTCAAATCATATCCAGAACATTTAACAAACATATGACGACCCTCAATTTTTCATTTCTGTTTCAACTGTTCAATTATTAAGACTGCCTGTACTCGTAAACTTTGTTTAAACAAAACTTTGATTGAAAGGTGATTTTTGATCGATATTTCCTGTTTATATAAAGTTTATGTATTTTCTGTGTCTTTATATTTATAAAACTACTTGTATTATTAGAAGTGATATTTTCTAACCTTTAAAAATTAATATAAACTAATTGGTACTAATTAAAAATTAATAAAAGTTAAGGGTTAATAAATAAAAAAATGTAATTAAAATAAATATAACCTTAATAATAAATAGTAATAATTAAATAAAAAAATATATAAAATATTTAAATAAATAATAAGTGCCGTATAAAAAAAATAAATAATATGTATTAACAATAAAAATCGGCTAGTTGCAAATAAACAGAAATATTAAAACTTGATTCCTAAGTTTTTACAAATCCTAGCTTGATCTTAATTAGTGCCTTGATCTTCAAGAATCCTAGTTTAATTAGGAAACCAAATTAACCTATAAATACCCTCATGTGTTTCAAGTAACCCACCACAAAATCTGCTGCAATTAGTCGATAGTTCCAGCTTTCCCTCCAGCTTTCTGTCGACTAAAAACCACCCACCAAAAGCCTTTTTCAGTCGACTAAATAACCCTCATCCAGCCTGCTTTTCAGTCGACAAAAACCCTCACAAAAAGCCTGCTCAATTCGCCATCAAACCTGCTGCAAAACCCTCCTGCATTCGATCTTCTGTCCAGCTTCTGTTCTTGCTATTTTTTTGTCGTGATCAAACAGCCCAAAGGTTCCATTGTTGCTACTTGTTTTTGCTACTGTCTTGCTGTTTTTCTGTCGAACAAGAAGACCCAAAAAGACCCTCAATTGGGTCGATTGTTGCTGCTGCTGGTTCCTGCCTGTTTTCGCATCATACTCATCACTAATTCTTGATCTTTAACCCCTAAGGTATACTTAATAAACCCTAGTTCAATCTCTTAAGTTTATTTTTAATAAGTATTATGTTTAAGTATTACATTATGTATAATCATGATGAACAAGGTTAAAAGTATAATTAAAAAGATATATGAGTATGGTTATTGAATAATAAACTAGTTAATATAATAAAGAATTGTGAATTGTGAATTGATCATGAAGTATTAAGGTTAATGTTAAAGATTATGATTTTTTTGTTAAAGGTATTATGATTAATAAGAAGATTATGATTTTATGTGTATGAATAATGATAATGAATATGATTATAAGGATATGAATATGACATAGGGAATGATTAGAAAGATTAGGGTTATAAGTTTTGGATAATACATATGGTTAAAAAGGTTTAGGGTTAATAAACATGATTAGTTATTTTGTTAAAAACTTATGATCTTATGTTAAAGTTACTAGGTTAAGTTTATGGTAAAAGGTTATGATTATTGCTTAGTAAAGTAATTATGATCATGGTGTACGTGCATGCATGCATGCATACGTACGTATGTGCATGTATACATTATAGGTATATGTGTGTGTGAATATGTAAATATATATACATACGTGTATATGTATGTGCATATATGTATGCATATGTACGTGTGCATGTATGTATGAATGTGTATTATGTAAGTTATATATGTTAGTAAACATAGTAATAAAAAGTAATAAGTGTATATATATATGTATCATCTTACACATATATATATGTAACACCTACACCTAATATATATGTATATACAATATAGTTATGAATACATACATGTATAATAATAATAAAGAATATATATGTATATGTATGTATCACATAGAAGTATAATTATATATGTAACATATAATGATAAGTATGCATAATAGTTGATTAAAGTAAATAATAATACTATTATTAGTGTAACTTATACACATATCTATATGGTAACACTTAATTACACTAAATATATTAACACTATTATATATATATAACTAATAAGTACATTAATAACCTGTTAAGTGTATACACTTATAACGTGAATGTTATAATTAAAGATAGCGTACAAAGACTACAAATATCACCGCTACATGTGGCCTAGGGTGATCCTTGGTATCATTATGGGACGCTTGTGGATCTCGAATGCCATAACTTAGATTCTGGTCAAGAGATCCTGGGCCGCTCGGTAACAATAGATCATTCGAGTGACTTGCCTGTTAGCAACGAAGTTTGGGCGAGATTGTACAACATATTTGTTAAAGATTATAACTCGAACATTCTTAAATTAGAAGCTTACTATAAGTGGAAGCTTTTCATAAATAGTAGGTTTCCAAATATAGAAACTTTGAGAAATAGTAACGTTTCTCGAAAACGGTCACTGTTAATATAGTTTGCTATATTAATAAACAAACTTTATGTCTATTAGACATTAACTAATTAAACATTATATCTCTAGGTTGAGATCTCCGATTTCATACTCCGTTCATACTTCTTGCGTGGAATATCTTACTTGCTACTAAGGTGAACTTCATAGCCCCACTTTTTAACTATCTTTATATACTTGTTTTGAACTTTTGGGGTGAGACACATGCTTGCTTTCAAACTATTTTACGCTTAGACACAAGTACTCGAAAACTTTATTTTGATTAGTTCAAACTGTGCTAACATGCTTTGATTCACGCTAAATCCCTGCCATTATATCGTTAGTTGCTGGAATTTTGGCAAGCTTAGTTATTCTGAATAGCGCTATTGAGAGTGACGTCTCTATCCGGATGACCGCTGGTCAATGGATACATAATAATGATTCAACGACACGAACGTGATGTGTTTAGGGTAACTTATGGTTAGTTTCGATATCATATACCTCAGCACTACTAACGAACTGATTAAACTTTATAACTAAATCTTGTGGTCTAAAAACTTGTTATAATTATTAAACCTATGTTGTTCACTCAATCAATTTTGGTTGACACTTTAAGCATGTTTTGTCTCAGGTGAAGCTTGCTAAAGATTATTTGCTATTTGGACTTTGCTGCTTTTAGAGTCCGCATTATTACATTCATATTATTGCATTAGAACACTTATTGTAATGACTTAATACTTCCCGCTGCTTTAATACATTGGTTTTAATTAAAACATCTCATTTAGAGTCGTTCTTGTTTATACATACTTGTGTTGCGATATTGTGAAGTCATACTTCCCCGGCCCTATTTGGGGGTATGACAGAGTGGTATCAGAGCCAGGTTGTTATAGAGAACCAGGATTGCATATTATGTGTGCCTTATGTGTTAGTTAGGTGCCTTAGCAATCTATAGAACTATAACCTTTCCTATTTTAGTTTCTAGTGCTTTTCCCCTTACATCTTATTCGGGCTTTTGCGTCATCCTTAGAGCCTAAATAATCATCTCTCTTTCTTTTCATTTAGGATGTCTCGCCGTAACCCATGTAGTGACCCGAACTTTTCCATGTTTATATATATTAATTGATATTGATATTTACATGATTAAATGTTTCCAACATGTTAAGCAATCAAACTTGTTAAGACTTGATTAATTGAAATATGTTTCATATAGACAATTGACCACCCAAGTTGACCGGTGATTCACGAACATTAAAACTTGTAAAAACTATATGATGACATATATATGGATATATATATAGTTAACATGATACTATGATAAGTAAACATATCATTAAGTATATTAACAATGAACTACATATGTAAAAACAAGACTACTAACTTAATGATTTTTAAACGAGACATATATGTAACGATTATCGTTGTAAAGATATTTAATGTATATATATCATATTAAGAGATATTCATACATGATAATATCATGATAAAATAATAATTTAAAATCTCATTTGGTATTATAAACATTGGGTTAACAACATTTAACAAGATCGTTAACCTAAAGGTTTCAAAACAACACTTGCATGTAATGACTAACGATGACTTAACGACTCAGTTAAAATGTATATACATGTAGTGTTTTAATATGTATTTATACACTTTTGAAAGACTTCAATACACTTATCAAAATACTTCTACTTAACAAAAATGCTTACAATTACATCCTCGTTCAGTTTCATCAACAATTCTACTCGTATGCACCCGTATTCGTACTCGTACAATACACAGCTTTTAGATGTATGTACTATTGGTATATACACTCCAATGATCAGCTCTTAGCAGCCCATGTGAGTCACCTAACACATGTGGGAACTATCATTTGGCAACTAGCATAAAATATCTCATAAAATTACAAAAATATGAGTAATCATTCATGACTTATTTACACGAAAACAAAATTACATATCCTTTATATCTAATCCATACACCAACGACCAAAAACACCTACAAAAACTTTCATTCTTCAATTTTATTCATCTAATTGATCTCTCTCAAGTTCTACTTTCAAGTTCTAAGTGTTCTTCATAAATTCTACAAGTTCTAGTTACATAAAATCAAGAATACTTTCAAGTTTGCTAGCTCACTTCCAATCTTGTAAGGTGATCATCCAACCTCAAGAAATCTTTGTTTCTTACAGTAGGTTATCATTCTAATACAAGGTAATAATCATATTCAAACTTTGGTTCAATTTCTATAACTATAACAATCTTATTTCAAGTGATGATCTTACTTGAACTTGTTTTCGTGTCATGATTCTGCTTCAAGAACTTCGAGCCATCCAAGGATCCGTTGAAGCTAGATCCATTTTTATCTTTTCTAGTAAGTTTATCCAAGGAACTTAAGGTAGTAATGATGTTCATAACATCATTCGATTCATACATATAAAGCTATCTTATTCGAAGGTTTAAACTTGTAATCACTAGAACATAGTTTAGTTAATTCTAAACTTGTTCGCAAACAAAAGTTAATCCTTCTAACTTGACTTTTAAAATCAACTAAACACATGTTCTATATCTATATGATATGCTAACTTAATGATTTAAAACCTGGAAACACGAAAAACACCGTAAAACCGGATTTACGCCGTCGTAGTAACACCGCGGGCTGTTTTGGGTTAGTTAATTAAAAACTATGATAAACTTTGATTTAAAAGTTGTTATTATGAGAAAATGATTTTTATTATGAACATGAAACTATATCCAAAAATTATGGTTAAACTCAAAGTGGAAGTATGTTTTCTAAAATGGTCATCTAGACGTCGTTCTTTCGACTGAAATGACTACCTTTACAAAAACGACTTGTAACTTATTTTTCCAACTATAAACCTATACTTTTTCTATTTAGATTCATAAAATAGAGTTCAATATGAAACCATAGCAATTTGATTCACTCAAAACAGATTTAAAATGAAGAAGTTATGGGTAAAACAAGATTGGATAATTTTTCTCATTTTAGCTACGTGAAAATTGGTAACAAATCTATTCCAACCATAACTTAATCAACTTGTATTATATATTATGTAATCTTGAGATACCATAGACACGTATACAATGTTTCGACCTATCATGTCGACACATCTATATATATTTCGGAACAACCATAGACACTCTATATGTGAATGTTGGGGTTAGCTATACAGGGTTGAGGTTGATTCCAAAATATATATAGTTTGAGTTGTGATCAATACTGAGATACGTATACACTGGGTCGTGGATTGATTCAAGATAATATTTATCGATTTATTTCTGTACATCTAACTGTGGACAACTAGTTGTAGGTTACTAACGAGGACAGCTGACTCAATAAACTTAAAACATCAAAATATATTAAAAGTGTTGTAAATATATTTTGAACATACTTTGATATATATGTATATATTGTTATAGGTTCGTGAATCAACCAGTGGCCAAGTCTTACTTCCCGACGAAGTAAAAATCTGTGAAAGTGAGTTATAGTCCCACTTTTAAAATCTAATATTTTTGGGATGAGAATATATGCAGGTTTTATAAATGATTTACAAAATAGACACAAGTACGTGAAACTACATTCTATGGTTGAATTATCGAAATCGAATATGCCCCTTTTTATTAAGTCTGGTAATCTAAGAATTAGGGAACAGACACCCTAATTGACGCGAATCCTAAAGATAGATCTATTGGGCCTAACAAATCCCATCCAAAGTACATGATGATTTAGTAGTTCGAAATTTATATCATATCCGAAGGGTGTCCTAAAATGATGGGGATATTCTTATATATGCATCTTGTTAATGTCGGTTACCAGGTGTTCACCATATGAATGATTTTTATCTCTATGTATGGGATGTGTATTGAAATATGAAATCTTGTGGTCTATTATTATGATTTGATATATATAGGTTAAACCTATAACTCACCAACATTTTTGTTGACGTTTTAAGCATGTTTATTCTCAGGTGATTATTAAGAGCTTCCGCTGTCGCATACTTAAATAAGGACGAGATTTGGAGTCCATGCTTGTATGATATTGTGTAAAAACTGCATTCAAGAAACTTATTTTGTTGTAACATATTTGTATTGTAAACCATTATGTAATGGTCGTGTGTAAACAGGATATTTTAGATTATCATTATTTGATAATCTATGTAAAGCTTTTTAAACCTTTATTGATGAAATAAAGGTTATGGTTTGTTTTAAAATGAATGCAGTCTTTGAAAAACGTCTCATATAGAGGTCAAAACCTCGCAACGAAATCAATTAATATGGAACGTTTTTAATCAATAAGAATGGGACATTTCAGTTGGTATCCGAGCGTTGGTCTTAGAGAACCAGAATTTTGCATTAGTGTGTCTTATCAAGTTTGTTTGGATGCATTAGTGAGTCCGGACTTCGACCGTGTTTACTTGAAAAATGATTGCTTAACAAATTTTGTTGGAAACTATATATTTTTAACATGTGAATATTATGTGATATATTAATCTCTTAACGCGTTTGATATTATGTGATAGATGTTTACCTCTAGAACAAGTCCCATTGACTCACCTAATAATAATGAAGAGTTAAATGTAAATTGGAATGATTCGTGGACTGACTCACAAGTTCCCGAAGAGGAACCGGAAGAAGAGTCGGAACCGGAAGAAGAATCGAAACCGGAAGAAGAATCGGAACCGGATGAAGAAATAGAACCGGTGGGGGAAATAATAAAACGGTTAAGTAAAAGAAAATCCTCAACCAACCGACCAAGGTTAATTATGGTCAATGGTGTTTCCGCCAAGGAAGCAAAATATTAGGAGGATTACCAATTCTCCGATGAATCGGATTCCGACGAGAATTCCGATGATGTTATAGAAATTATCCCAACTGAATTTAAAAAGGCAAAATAAAATAATAAGGGAAAGGGCATAAAAATAGAGAAATCTAATTCTAACCCCGATGAACTTTATATGTATCGTCAACCCCCGAAGTCCTTAAGTTGTAACAATGACCCGGGAACCTCTAAACCACCAGGTTTTTCTAAACCAATGTGGAAAACGACGGCTCGTATTAGGGGAACATCATATATCCCTAGAAACTTGGCAAAACGAACCAAAACCGAAGAAGAAGAAACAAGCGAGTCGGAATAAGATAGTTGTATTCGTGTGGTGTAATATATGTAATATAGTGTGCTTATGCTTTATGATATATGTAAAAATTGCTTGTATTAATAAGTATTTTTTTTTATGAATCTAACTCTTGTCTATTTTACAGTATAAAAACACAAAATGGATAGACAACCCAATATTTTAAGAGACCTACCCGGAGACATGATTGATGAAATCTTGTCTAGAGTCTGTCAGAATTCTTCGGCACAACTATTTAAGGCGAGATCAGTTTGTAAGACATTCAAAGAACGTTCCAAGAATGTCTTGGTTTATAAGAGACTTTCGTTTGAAAGATGGGGGATATCACATTGGGAAACCCATAAGTTACGATGTGTTTACTTTGACGCATATATTGCGGGGAACCCAAATGCTATTTTACGCAACGGGTTAAGAAATTATTTTGACTCAATGTATCCGAATATAGGACTTCATGATTTAGAAAAAGCGGCTAACATGCAACATAAAGAAGCATGTTATGCTTACGGATTAGTAATGTTCGCTTCTCACCAAAGTGAGAACAAGAACATCGGGCTACAACTATTAAACAAAACGTTTCCACAAGTGACGGAGTCGGTAATTGGGGTAAGAAATGAGGTTTTTAAATTGTTACGGGACTGTTGGACATTACGTAACCCTCGTCCCTTTGATGACGTTACAACACGCTGTCTTATCAACGACCATAACGGTTATGTTCCACAAGACCAAGGATGGGAAGTAATCCTAGTAAAACCAGAATGCATGACTTGTTTCTGGACGTATGAATTACGTGTCTTTATTGCCTTTGCTGAACGACTTGTGTACTAGCTAGAATTATCTTCACAAACATCTTGTATCAAATTTATTGTGTGCTATATTTCATGCTATATGTAAAATAAGCGGTATTGTAAGTTTGTAAAATATTGTGTAAAAGTTTGAACGCGAAATATTATTATAATCAGTTTTTCATATAGAATTGTAGTAGTTGAATTGTATATTAGCTACTAAGTATGAACTTAACGGGTAGGTACTACCCGAATTTAAACTTATAAAACGCTAATATGAAGAAAAAGCTTTTATAAATGAGTTCATATTATGCTACGAAATACTATTAACTACTCTTAATATTCTGTATGATTAACTTGTTCCATTTGACTATATTGAAGGAAATGGCACCGACTACTCGACACACCGTGAATATGAATGAAGAGGAATTCCGTACTTTTCTAGCTTCAAACATAGCCGCAGTACAGGCTGCGCTACATACCAACAATAACCTTGGATCTAGCAGTACAGGAAATCGTGTAGGATGCACCTACAAAGAATTCACTGCCTGCAAACCTTTGGAATTTGATGGAACCGAAGGACCGATCAGATTGAAACGATGGACCGAGAAGGTCGAATCGGTGTTTGCCATAAGTAAGTGTATTGAAGAGGACAAAGTGAAGTATGCTACGCATACCTTCATAGGTTCTGCGTTAACATGGTGGAATACCTATCTAGAGCAAGTGGGACAAGACGATGCGTACGCACTACCGTGGTCAGCATTCAAGCACTTGATGAACGAGAAGTACCGTCCCAGAACCGAGGTCAATAAGCTCAAGACAGAACTTAGAGGGTTACGAACCCAAGGATTTGATATTACCACGTACGAAAGACGATTCACAGAATTGTGCCTATTGTGTCCGGGAGCATTCGTAGATGAGGAAGAGAAGATCGACGCGTTTGTGAAAGGATTACCGGAAAGAATCCAAGAAGATATAAGTTCACATGAGCCCGCCTCCATTCAACAGGCATGTAGAATGGCTCACAAACTAGTGAACCAGATTGAAGAAAGAATTAAAGAACAGACTGCTGAAGAGGCCAATGTGAAGCAAGTCAAAAGAAAGTGGGAGGAAAACGGTGATAAGAATCACCAATACAACAACAACAGCAATTACAACAATAATCGCAACAATTATCCCAACAATCGCAACATCAATCGCAACTACAACAAACGGCCCAACAACAACAACAACAACAACAATTACAACAATCATCCCAACAACAATAATAACCGCAACAACAACAACAATCAGAAGCAGCTATGCCAAAGGTGTAAAAAGTATCACTCGGGGTTCTGCACCAAATTTTGCAACAAGTGTAAAAGAAATGGTCATAGCGCGACGAAGTGTGAGGTCTACGGACCAGGGGTTAATAGAACGAAAGGAACAAATGGTGTCGGAACGAGTAATGGTGGAGCAAGTAGTGTCGGAGCAAGTTATGCCAATGTAGTTTGTTATAAATGTGGAAAACCGGGCCACATTATTAGAAATTTCTCGAACCAGGAGAACACGAATGGACAAGGCCGCGGAAGAGTTTTCAATATTAATGCGGCAGAGGCACAGGAAGACCCGGAGCTTGTTATGGGTACGTTTCTTATTGACAATAAATCTGCTTACGTTTTATTTGATTCAGGTGCGGATAGAAGCTATATGAGTAGAGATTTTTGTGCTAAATTAAGTTGTCCATTGACGCCTTTGGATAGTAAATTTTTACTCGAATTAGCAAATGGTAAATTAATTTCAGTAGATAATATATGTCGAAATCGAGAAATTAAACTGGTTAGCGAAACATTTAAGATTAATTTGATACCAGTAGAGTTAGGGAGTTTTGATGTGATAATCGGTATGGACTGGTTGAAAGAAGTGAAAGCAGAGATCGTTTGTTACAAAAATGCAATTCGCATTATACGAGAAAAAGGAAAACCCTTAATGGTGTACGGAGAAAAGGGCAACACGAAGCTACATCTTATTAGTAATTTGAAGGCACAAAAACTAATAAGAAAAGGTTGCTATGCTGTTCTAGCACACGTCGAGAAAGCACAAACTGAAGAAAAGAGTATCAATGATGTTCCCATTGCAAAAGAATTTCCCGATGTATTTCCGAAAGAATTATCGGGATTACCCCCACATTGATCCGTTGAATTTCAAATAGATCTTGTACCAGGAGCTGCACCAATAGCTCGTGCTCCTTACAGACTCGCACCCAGCGAGATGAAAGAACTGCAAAGCCAATTACAAGAACTTTTAGAGCGTGGTTTCATTCGACCAAGCACATCACGGTGGGGAGCTCCTGTTTAGTTTGTCAAGAAGAAAGATGGTACATTCAGGTTGTGTATCGACTATCGAGAGTTGAACAAACTTACCATCAAGAACCGCTACCCACTACCGAGAATCGACGACTTATTTGATCAACTACAAGGCTCGTCTGTTTATTCAAAGATTGACTTACGTTCCGGGTATCATCAAATGCGGGTGAAAGAAGATGATATTCCAAAGACTGCTTTCAGAACACGTTACGGTCATTACGAGTTTATGGTCATGCTGTTTGGTTTAACTAATGCACCAGCTGTGTTCATGGACCTTATGAACCGAGTGTGTGGACCATACCTTAACAAGTTTGTCATTGTTTTCATTGATGACATACTTATTTACTCAAAGAATGACCAAGAACACGGTGAACATTTGAGAAAGGTGTTAGAAGTATTGAGGAAGGAAGAATTGTACGCTAAGTTTTCAAAGTGTGCATTTTGGTTGGAAGAAGTTCAATTCCTCGGTCACATAGTGAACAAAGAAGGTATTAAGGTGGATCCGGCAAAGATAGAAACTGTTGAAAAGTGGGAGACCCCGAAAACTCCGAAACACATACGCCAGTTTTTAGGACTAGCTGGTTACTACAGAAGGTTCATCCAAGACTTTTCCAGAATAGCAAAACCCTTGACTGCATTAACGCATAAAGGGAAGAAATTTGAATGGAATGATGAACAAGAGAAAGCGTTTCAGTTATTGAAGAAAAAGCTAACTACGGCACCTATATTGTCATTGCCTGAAGGGAATGATGATTTTGTGATTTATTGTGACGCATCAAAGCAAGGTCTCGGTTGTGTATTAATGCAACGAACGAAGGTGATTGCTTATGCGTCTAGACAATTAAAGATTCACGAACAAAATTATACGACGCATGATTTGGAATTAGGCGCGGTTGTTTTTGCATTAAAGACTTGGAGGCACTACTTATATGGGGTCAAAAGTATTATATATACCGACCACAAAAGTCTTCAACACATATTTAATCAGAAACAACTGAATATGAGGCAGCGTAGGTGGATTGAATTGTTGAATGATTACGACTTTGAGATTCGTTACCACCCGGGGAAGGAAAATGTGGTAGCCGATGCCTTGAGCAGGAAGGACAGAGAACCCATTCGAGTAAAATCTATGAATATAATGATTCACACTAACCTTACTACTCAAATAAAGGAGGCGCAACAAGGAGTTTTAAAAGAGGGAAATTTAAAGGATGAAATACCCAAAGGATCGGAGAAGCATCTTAATATTCGAGAAGACGGAACCCGGTATAGGGCTGAAATAATTTGGGTACCAAAATTTGGAGATATGAGAGAAATGGTACTTAGAGAAGCTCATAAAATCAGATACTCAATACATCCTGGAACGGGAAAGATGTACAAGGATCTTAAGAAACATTTTTGGTGGCCGGGTATGAAAGCCGATGTTGCTAAATACGTAGGAGAATGTTTGACGTGTTCTAAGGTCAAAGCTGAGCATCAGAAACCATCAGGTCTACTTCAACAACCCGAAATCCCGGAATGGAAATGGAAAAACATTACCATGGATTTCATCACTAAATTGCCAAGGACTGCAAGTGGTTTTGATACTATTTGGGTAACAGTTGATCGTCTCACAAAATCAGCACATTTCCTGCCAATAAGAGAAGATGACAAGATGGAGAAGTTAGCACGACTGTATTTGAAGGAAGTCGTCTCCAGACATGGAATACCAATCTCTATTATCTCTGATAGGGATGGCAGATTTATTTCAAGATTCTGGCAGACATTACAGCAAGCATTAGGAACTCATCTAGACATGAGTACTGCCTATCATCCACAAACTGATGGGCAGAGCGAAAGGACGATACAAACGCTTGAAGACATGCTACGAGCATGTGTTATTGATTTCAGAAACAGTTGGGATCGACATCTACCGTTAGCAGAATTTTCCTACAACAATAGCTACCATTCAAGCATTAAGATGGCACCGTTTGAAGCACTTTATGGTAGAAAGTGCAGGTCTCCGATTTGTTGGAGTGAAGTGGGGGATAGACAGATTACGGGTCCGGAGATTATACAAGAAACTACCGAGAAGATCATCCAAATTCAACAACGGTTGAAAACCGCCCAAAGTCGACAAAAGAGCTACGCTGACATTAAAAGAAAAGATATAGAATTTGAAATTGGAGAGATGGTCATGCTTAAAGTTGCACCTTGGAAAGGCGTTGTTCGATTTGGTAAACGAGGGAAATTAAATCCAAGGTATATTGGACCATTCAAGATTATTGATCGTGTCGGACCAGTAGCTTACCGACTTGAGTTACCTCAACAACTCGTGGCTGTACATAACACTTTCCACGTCTCGAATTTGAAGAAATGTTTTGCTAAAGAAGATCTCACTATTCCGTTAGATGAAATCCAAATCAACGAAAAACTCCAATTCATCGAAGAACCCGTCGAAATAATGGATCGTGAGGTTAAAAGACTTAAGCAAAACAAGATACCAATTGTTAAGGTTCGATGGAAAGCTCGTAGAGGACCCGAGTTTACCTGGGAGCGTGAAGATCAGACGAAGAAGAAATACCCGCATCTATTTCTAGAAGATTCGTCAACACATTCAACAGCTTAAAATTTCGGGACGAAATTTATTTAACGGGTAGGTACTGTAGTGACCCGAACTTTTCCATGTTTATATATATTAATTGAGATTGATATTTACATGATTAAATGTTTCCAACATGTTAAGCAATCAAACTTGTTAAGACTTGATTAATTGAAATATGTTTCATATAGACAATTGACCACCCAAGTTGACCGGTGATTCACGAACGTTAAAACTTGTAAAAACTATATGATGACATATATATGGATATATATATAGTTAACATGATACTATGATAAGTAAACATATAATTAAGAATATTAACAATGAACTACATATGTAAAAACAAGACTACTAACTTAATGATTTTTAAACGAGACATATATGTAACGATTATCGTTGTAAAGACATTTAATGTATATATATCATATTAAGAGATATTCATACATGATAATATCATGATAATATAATAATTTAAAATCTCATTTGATATTATAAACATTGGGTTAACAACATTTAACAAGATCGTTAACCTAAAGGTTTCAAAACAACACTTACATGTAACGACTAACGATGACTTAATGACTCAGTTAAAATGTATATACATGTAGTGTTTTAATATGTATTTATACACTTTTGAAAGACTTCAATACACTTATCAAAATACTTCTACTTAACAAAAATGCTTACAATTACATCCTCGTTCAGTTTCATCAACAATTCTACTCGTATGCACCCGTATTCGTACTCGTACAATACACAGCTTTTAGATGTATGTACTATTGGTATATACACTCCAATGATCAGCTCTTAGCAGCCCATGTGAGTCACCTAACACATTTGGGAACCATCATTTGGCAACTAGCATGAAATATCTCATAAAATTACAAAAATATGAGTAATCATTCATGACTTATTTACATGAAAACAAAATTACATATCCTTTATATCTAATCCATACACCAACGACCAAAAACACCTACAAACACTTTCATTCTTCAATTTTCTTCATCTAATTGATATCTCTCAAGTTCTATCTTCAAGTTCTAAGTGTTCTTCATAAATTCTACAAGTTCTAGTTACATAAAATCAAGAATACTTTCAAGTTTGCTAGCTCACTTCCAATCTTGTAAGGTGATCATCCAACCTCAAGAAATCTTTGTTTCTTATAGTAGGTTATCATTCTAATACAAGGTAATAATCATATTCAAACTTTGGTTCAATTTCTATAACTATAACAATCTTATTTCAAGTGATGATCTTACTTGAACTTGTTTTCATGTCATGATTCTGCTTCAAGAACTTCGAGCCATCCAAGGATCCGTTGAAGCTAGATCCATTTTTCTCTTTTCCAGTAGGTTTATCCAAGGAACTTAAGGTAGTAATGATGTTCATAACATCATTCGATTCATACATATAAAGCTATCTTATTCGAAGGTTTAAACTTGTAATCACTAGAACATAGTTTAGTTAATTCTAAACTTGTTCGCAACCAAAAGTTAATCCTTCTAACTTGACTTTTAAAATTAACTAAACACATGTTCTATATCTATATGATATGCTAACTTAATGATTTAAAACCTGGAAACAAGAAAAACACCGTAAAACCGGATGTACGCCGTCGTAGTAACACCGCGGGCTGTTTTGGGTTAGTTAATTAAAAACTATGATAAACTTTGATTTAAAAGTTGTTATTCCGAGAAAATGATTTTTATTATGAACATGAAACTATATCCAAAAATTATGGTTAAACTCAAAGTGGAAGTATGTTTTCTAAAATGGTCATCTAGACGTCGTTCTTTCGACTGAAATGACTACCTTTACAAAAACGACTTGTAACTTATTTTTCGGACTATAAACCTAAACTTTTTCTGTTTAGATTCATAAAATAGAGTTCAATATGAAACCATAGCAATTTGATTCACTCAAAACGGATTTAAAATGAAGAAGTTATGGGTAAAACAAGATTGGATAATTTTTCTCATTTTAGCTACGTGAAAATTGGTAACAAATCTATTCCAACCATAACTTAATCAACTTGTATTATATATTATGTAATCTTGAGATACCATAGACACGTATACAATGTTTCGACCTATCATGTCGACACATCTATATATATTTCGGAACAACCATAGACACTCTATATGTGAATGTTGGAGTTAGCTATACAGGGTTGAGGTTGATTCCAAAATATATATAGTTTGAGTTGTGATCAATACTGAGATACGTATACACTGGGTCGTGGATTGATTCAAGATAATATTTATCGATTTATTTCTGTACATCTAACTGTGGACAACTAGTTGTAGGTTACTAACGAGGACAGCTGACTTAATAAACTTAAAACATCAAAATATATTAAAAGTGTTGTAAATATATTTTGAACATACTTTGATATATATGTATATATTGTTATAGGTTCGTGAATCAACTAGTGGCCAAGTCTTACTTCCCGACGAAGGAAAAATCTCTGAAAGTGAGTTATAGTCCCACTTTTAAAATCTAATATTTTTGGGATGAGAATACATGCAGGTTTTATAAATGATTTACAAAATAGACACAAGTACGTGAAACTACATTCTATGGTTGAATTATCGAAATCGAATATGCCCCTTTTTATTAAGTCTGGTAATCTAAGAATTAGGGAACAGACACCCTAATTGACGCGAATCCTAAAGATTGATCTATTGGGCCTAACAAACCCCATCCAAAGTACCGGATGCTTTAGTACTTCGAAATTTATATCATATCCGAAGGGTGTCCCGGAATGATGGGGATATTCTTATATATGCATCTTGTTAATGTCGATTACCAGGTGTTCACCATATGAATGATTTTTATCTCTATGTATGGGATGTGTATTGAAATATGAAATCTTGTGGTCTATTATTATGATTTGATATATATAGGTTAAACCTATAACTCACCAACATTTTTGTTGACGTTTTAAGCATGTTTATTCTCAGGTGATTATTAAGAGCTTCCGCTGTCGCATACTTAAATAAGGACGAGATTTGGAGTCCATGCTTGTATGATATTGTGTAAAAACTGCATTCAAGAAACTTATTTTGTTGTAACATATTTGTATTGTAAACCATTATGTAATGGTCGTGTGTAAACAGGATATTTTAGATTATCATTATTTGATAATCTACGTAAAGCTTTTTAAACCTTTATTGATGAAATAAAGGTTATGGCTTGTTTTATAATGAATGCAGTCTTTGAAAAACGTCTCATATAGAGGTCAAAACCTCGCAACGAAATCAATTAATATGGAACGTTTTTAATCAATAAGAACTGGACATTTCAACCCAATCGTCATTTCTGACTCTGAGGAATCGTACTCCGAAAGATCTGTCCGCACACCAGCTTATGGACCCGTTTCCCTGCCATTATCACCAACTCACCCATATTATATCCCTGCTAGTCCACCACACCCCCCTCTTTTGGAAGAATCCCACACTAATGCTAACTATGATGGGGATGACGAGGAGGAAGAGTTTGTGGAAGACATGATTGAGGAAGAAGTGGAGGAGGAGCCTTCCGAGGAAGAACCCAAGGAAGAATCCAAATCCGAGCCCTCTGTTGCCTTACCTCCTTCTTTAAAAAGAAAGGAACCCGAAGCATCAAAAACTGAGAGTTCAAGTTCATCCAAAGAACCCAGTCTTACCACTGTTCTCGTGCTTTGCACGAACTCTGTTGAACATGCTAAGGTAAAGAGTGATTTACAAGAGGTGAGTACAGAATTTGGTAAGATAAAGGAACTTCTTGATGGACAATTTAGTACGCTTGAAGATCAACAAGAGGAATTGTCAAAATACTCATATGATGTGTATAACATCTTTAGAAAGACTGCTAGGAGACATGATAGAGAAATTGAGCTTCAAGATCAAAGGATTGAGGAACTAGAGAAGGAGGTGCAGTTTCTCAAGGATCTTCTGTGGGAACATTTCAAGACCCAACCTAAGAATTAGATCTTAGGATTTCTTTTTCAATTCCATATTAGTGTTTTTCATTCATTGTAAAGGCTTTGCCTAGACCTACTATCTTATTTTCGTTTCGTGTTTATTCTAGTTTCGTTTCGTGTGTAATAAAAGATGTTAGTTATCTTTGTGATGTTTGATGAAATTCAAGTGTTTTTAAAACATCTCGTTGTTTCTCCTATCTATTTTCCTAATACATGTTGTGTGAAATTTGTGCATTATTAAACAAACTTATAACTTTCTAGCACCATAACTCTTCGACTAATACTGTTGTATGTATTGAAGATCAATGGCTCAATTAACTCATGGTGCTAAAGCTCTTCTAAACGTTACTTTGACTCCCGTACAATTTCAACAGCTGTTGGCGGCCATGCAAGGCAATAGCAATAATGGCGCATCACGAAACCTTTCGACTATTCGTTCTCATCAAAGTTTCATGAGCTATCCACCCCCTACATACAATAGTACTGAAAGACCTGGGCTCAGTAATATAGAAATGGTGAATGCTGATCTCATGAGCTACACCAACTGATTTCAAGAGTTTGCTCTCATGGCTACTCCCGAATATCTAGGGATCCAATGCTACATCAATGGATTACCTGATGAAGTTCGGAGAGATGTTATCTTGGAGAACCTAAGCACCATACAAGAAGCTGCATGCATGGCAAGCTATTTCATCGACAAACATAAGGAGAAAGAAGATGCAAAAAGGAAGAGAGAAGGAATGGAGCAAGAAAATTCTAAAAGCAAATTCAACAAGCTTTATAAGGGAAAATTCAACAAGTTGTATAAGAGAAAACGTCCTTATTGCAAAAGATGTGAGAGACATCATGAAGGATGGTGTAAGGCCAAGTGCACCAAGTGTAAGAAGGTGGGTCACATAGCCAAGAATTGTAGAGTCGTTATTCCTGTAATAAAAACTTCAACTACAAAGGCAAATGCAACCGTTCCTACTTGCTATAACTGCGGAGGAGTAGGGCATTTCAAAAATCAATGTTCGGATAAGAAGAAGAATGAATAGGCACAATGAAGAGTTTTTAGAAACCACTAGAGACATTTAAATTTCTCATTTTTATAGTATTCTTTATGTTACCATTTAGTACTTTTATATTTTGGAAGATTTCGTTAAGTTCCTGTAATACTCTGGTTATTTTCTTTTTAAATGAATGAATGATGTTATTTTCTTTTCTTTCATTTTTCATTGAATCATTCACCTCGAAGAAGATGAATATTGACTAGATGACATAGTAGTAACCTTATGAAGTGATAAAAGTATGATTTAGTATAATATAATGGCATTGGATCAACGTAGTTATATTATGATAAATCATGCAGAAATCCTAATGGATCATGATGGAAATAAGATTTAATCACCCTTAGGACCATTGTGTACCATTACCTACTCTTTATCTCTATATTGTCAACTAAAAATATCATGTAACAACCCAAACCAACCCTCGAACAGACACGCGAAAAATATGAAATAAAAAAAAATTTTGTTGTGACTGCCATCTGCGCGGCGCGCCAGGTGGGTGCGCGGCGCGCCAAACCACCCGGACAGCCCGCTGTCCGGTTTTTCCAAAAACACGAAAATGTTTGACCCTTTCCCGAAGTTTTTAGACGAAACGCTTTCAACCACATATTCATGTATGTAAAACTAACACGTTCCATTAATAAAATAAGTTTTACGAACCCGGGCCCACATACGCCCAAATTACCCTTCAAGTACAAAATACAAATTTGACCACAAAAGTTTAAGTTCCAACAAAACTACGAGCATGATGTTGGGGATAAACTACCCAATCCTAGGTCGAATACAAAAGTAATCCATGCAAGCATCAAAAGGGAAAATAATCTAAATCCCGAGCATACCCTTGCCAAAACCGCTTCCGTACCTAAAAATGAAAACAACGAGAGGGTAAGCTAATGCTTAGTGAATGCAATACTTATACATATACATATGTAATTTACCTACACGCATCCACTTACAATACCATGCATACAATATATAAACGGGCTAGCATCAACAAACACACGACTAGCAACAACGTTAGAATATAAATTACCGCAATTATAAACTAAACATAAAAGGCCTAGACACGCTAACCGTTCACCGCTTTGCTACTACTGACTTGTAGCCGACCAAGATCATCGAGTCTCACTCGTACTATGTCACCGACTTGTGACTCGTCATTTGGTGTCACCGACTTGTGAATCACCACTAATACTTATGGGTCACCGACTTGTGAACGCCATGTGGCATCACCGACTTGTGAAGTACCACCAAGTGTCACCGACTTGTGAAGCACTCTAAGGTGTCACCGACTTTTGAAACACCCGTCAATACATATGAGGTCACCGACTTGCGAACCTCCAAGAGGTGTCACCGACTTGTGAAACACCACTAAGTGCCACCGACTTGTGAACACTATGAAGTGTTACCGACTCGTAAATCACTTCTCCAACTTATGGTGCCACCGACTTGTGAAACACCAACCAACTACTAAGGGTCACCGCCTCGTGAACCACCGTGAGGTGTCACCGACTCGTGAGTCTCCTAACGAGACATTACCTACATGTAATCCTCTTCACCCATAACCCCGATAAGTCACCGTCTTGTGACACAACGCCCAATACTCATGATGTGGCACCAAAGGCCCACATCGCGTACGAGTAAATAAACCACATACATCAGTGACGGAGGATTGTAAGGGCAGGGAGGTGCCATGGTCCCCCCAAAAAGTTTTGTCATTACTAGCAATTTGTATAGATTTAGGGATTAAATATGTTAAAGTTTAATCTTGGTCCCATCAAATTAATATTTGAATGTCTAGTATACGGTTTATCAATCATTGGTTATCAAATTAAGATAATACATCTTTTGATTGAGTTTTTTGACCCCCTCATTATAGGTGTTCAAGCTCTGTCACTGACATACATACATGTATAAATATTCCACTCACCTCGATTACTTGAAGAAGTGCAACTCGCAAACTTGAACTCCTTCCACCGACTTCACATATATCACCTACGCAAATCATACATGCAAATAAGCTACAACTTAAGCCTATTCGACTTAACACATCACAAGTGTAATTTTGACTATATACACTTGACCAACTTTGACTAAGTCAAATCTCACCCGAACCACTCATAATCACAATCGAATAGTGATTATGTCCCACTAATACATTTTGCACAAGGTTTGATCAATCAATCCCCCATTTGGACTCACGACCCGCCCAAATGGACATAAAGTGCAATCTACGCCTTTTTGCACTTTTAACGATACTCGAAAGTCCAAAACTAACGAGACCATTTCCCGTGTTCCCGAAATACCTAAATACACCTCTTTTAGGCTTTAAATGCATTTTAGACCAACATTTACACAAAAACCCATTTTGACCTAAAACTAGTCAAAACACCCAATTTGTGAACTTACACCCCAAATCACTAACAATCCAAGTTAGCTAGTGATTTCATCAACAAAATTAGTTTACAAACTAACAATATCATCATCCAATCCTAAACCCACCAACCTCAACAATAACTAGTTACAATTACCCATTTCACCTCCTAAAAGAGTTTTATAACTAACTAGTTCAAAACCCTAAACTTGAATATCAAATTACAAAGATGAAGTTCGGAGTTTGAACTTACCAATACCGCCAAAATGATGCCGTTGACGAGTAGAACAACTTTAATACCCGAGGTTTGACCCGAAACACCCTTCTTCTTCTCCAATTGGAGCTCTCTCTCTATCTAAAACTCTCCTCTCACTCTAGGGTTTGAAGATGAGAGTGTTTGATGAGTGAAAATGAGCTCCAATGGAGTTCTAGATCAGTTTTGGTGACCCTAAACCGACCCTAAATGAAAAGACCAAAGTACCCCTCATTTAAACCTTTTAAAAAGGCTGAAAATTGCATCAAATGGGTTCGGCGCGCCGCGCCGAAAGGTGGAGCGCCGTTCCAACCTACAGGTCAGTTTTCAGAAACTTGTTTTGCCATAACTTTTTGACCGTAGCTCCGTTTTCGATGAATCAAATATCGTTGGAAACGTAATAAGATATTCTTTCCAATAGTAGGGCTTTGAAACATCAACTCAAATATATTTGGGGTTGAAAAGATACATACACACCTTGTACCTCAAACACGTCCAGTTTTCTTCGACATTCGAGCAAGCAACACGTACATGCTTCGTACACTTCATATACGCATCGTACACCATGAATACATTATGTACAATAAATATTTGGGTCTTACAACTCTCCCCCACTTAAATTGGATCGCGTCCTCGCGATCTAAACCTCACCGTGAACAAAAACAACACACTTTCCTCAAGTCTTGGAGTTCTCACACAATCTCGGACCACTTTGATGCCGCCATTGCATCCTATCGATCACGCCTTACCACCATGCAACGTTCCAAATGCACAAATATCCTTCAGGATTTCCTTGGCATACTCCAACTCACGACTTAGAGTTCTAACGCGCACCGCCAATACTCTAGAAAGTTCGTTCCCGAACGCACTCTACACTAACACGCCCCTACATGAGACAGTCCAAACTAACACTCTACGCCCCTAGTTGGCTCCCCAAACAAGACAACTTTCGAAAAATGGCTCAAACACGCCTACCAAACCGAAGAAACATCGTACCCTCCGGGTACATACTCCCTCACTTAGGGTTTTAACCCTACCTTATCACCGTCAAGACGATAATATCTTGTGAAATTTCAACATTCCACACACACATGACCGGCACCAACGTTGGTCATACTCAAAATTTTTCGCGGACTTACCACAAGATACTCGGACCTAGTCCTTTCGAATCGGTTAAATGTCACCGCCCGCTAATCACCACAATAAACCATCATTGTACCTTCGGGTTTTCTCATCGGTACCCAAGTACAAAGTAATCACACCACCGGAGTGAAGCATTCCACTTGCAGGTATACGGAGGGCACCTGACGTAGTGTTATGCAACTCCCATTATCACCATCGAGTCTCAAAAGCTCGACCCATACGGGGTCTATTCTCGGTGTCATATGTCACTTGACTACTCGAGGTAACACGATTTCAACGAACAATACGGCTCAACGCCCACAACCTTCTAGTGACACCCGCTCGTCACCATTCACCTAGGCCACACAACTAGCCTATTTACCTTTTAACCTAAGGAGATGCTTGGGACACCAAGACTTACACCCTAACATGCACCGCCTCAACCGTTAACACGGTCACTTACACACACCAAAGATAGTCAACAATCGTGACTCTTGTCGCACACCTACATGATCAACGTAAACGCCTCTCGAACGGCATGCCATCCTACGCTAACCCTTATGGAGAACAATACAAGTAACCCTCTAATCATCCCGCGGTTACACCCGACTTGGTTAAGCCTCCAACACCAACCCAATTAACCCGACTCGGTCAAGTCAAATACAATATGTCAACCCGCCTCGGTCAACACCTAACTATAATCGATTAACCCTACTTGGTTAAGTCAACACACACGGTCAACCCGACTCGATCAACACTTATCACCAAATTGATTAACCCGACTCGGTTAAGTCAAACCCACTTGGTCAACCCGACTCAGTTAATCAAATACCCTTAGTCAACCCACCTCGGTCAACGCCTAACAACAATTGACTAACTCGACTTGGTTAAGTCAAACACACACGGTCAACCCGACTTGGTCAAACCCTAACAACAGTTGATTAACCCGACTTGGTTAAGTCAAATCCGCCAGGTTAACTCAACTCGATCAACATCTAACATCTAATGACTAACCCGACTTGGTTAAGTCAAACACAGTAGGTCAACCCGACTCGGTCAACGCCTATCATCTAATTGATTAACCCGATATGGCTAATCAAACCGCAATGGACTAACTCGACCTAGCTAGTCACTACCACACATGGATAAAATCAATCATTACCCCAAAATCACCCGCATAAAGATAGTACTAAAATCGAATAGTACCTGAATCAAGCGTCACTAGATTTTCGCGCTCCGTCACTATTCCACTCGGGACATTCCAACTTCCGGTGTCCCTCCTTTCGGCACTTAAAACACGTGACCTTACCCGACGGACAATCACGAGACTTATGCCCCGTTTGCCCACAATTATAACACGCGAATTTAGAACCACCCGTGTCACTCATCTTTACGCTTCCGACACCTTCGGTAGCGCTTTTACTCTTCTTGTTCGAAAACACCGTCGCTTCAAACTTCCGTTTACTAACATCGGACACACTTGGTTTCGACACCTCCGGTTCGAAACTCCGAGCCAACTCAAACAACTCTTCAAAAGACTTAGCCATTCCCCGACTAATCTTACTCTTCAACTCGTCATTCATTGTATGGTAGAAATCTTTCATTAACTTGTGATCGTCACCAACATACTCCGGACAAAAATGAGTCTTTGCTAAAAAGGTAGACTTGAGAGTAACCAAGTCCATTGAACCTTGTCGCAAATTGTGTAACTCGTCCCGGATTCTATCAAGATCGGAAGAAGTTCGGTATTCATCAAAGAACTCCTTTTTGAACTCATCCCATGACAAGCTCATACATTGTTCCTCGCCATACAAATGAATCTTGTCATCCCACCACAACTTGGCTTCTTCACGTAACATACTAGAACCGTACCTCGTTTTCTTCTCGGAAGGACATTCACTAGTACGAAAAGCCCCCTCGATGTCGAAAACCCAAGATGTACTCTTCAACAGATCCCTTACCCCATTAAACATAGGAGGTTGTGCATCCTTGAAGTTTTTGTAATGGAAGTCCCGCCTCCCATTTCCTTCACTCCCTTCGCCTCGGGGATAAATATTTCTAGCATCAAGCGCTTCCTCGATTGCGACCTTCACCCTTTCATCAATTAGATCGGTTATTTGCCCATCAACCGATTCCCGAAAAACCTTTCTAACATCCTCGAGAAACTCCACTTTTTGACGTTTAAAGATGGCCTCAACCTTAGCCGTGAACTCAACGTCTTCGTCTTGATCTTCGTTGGCTTCTTTGCTCCTTGTCGTCATTCTAAGAAATGAACTCGGTTAGGAACACAACATGAATAACTTACACACACCACCACGATCAATCGTTCACAAACATATAATATGCAACCGTTCGTACATCCCATCTAGTTCAACACTTGTTGTACATCACTTGCATGACTTGGCTTGCAACCGTAATAATGGTCGCGAAGCATTATTACGCTCACACGCCATGCCGAACTCATGAATACAACAATCATCTCGCTAGATGTTCAACACAACACAACATGATTAGTAACACATAATCAACACGTAGTTAAAGCACCTATTCTCAAAGGCACTAACTAGAAACCCGAACCGACCCGTAATCCTACAAGTCCCGCATAATAGTCCACACAAAAAGTCTAAGTCTAGGCGCCTATCTCAAGTCACCTAAATCCCTTAGACCATGCTCTGATACCACTTGTAACAACCCAAACCAACCCCCAAACAGACACGCGAAAAATATGAAATAAAAAAAAAAATTTGTTGTGACTGCCATCTGCGCGGCGCGCCAGGTGGGTGCGTGGCGCGCCAAATGTTTGACCCTTTCCCGAAGTTTTTAGACGAAATGCTTTCAACCACATATTCATGTATGTAAAACTAACATGTTCCATTAATAAAATAAGTTTTACGAACCCGGGCCCACATACGCCCAAATTACCCTTCAAGTACAAAATACAAATTTGACCACAAAAGTTTAAGTTCCAACAAAACTACGAGCATGATGTTGGGGATAAACTACCCAATCCTAGGTCGAATACAAAAGTAATCCATGCAAGCATCAAAAGGGAAAATCATCTAAATCCCGAGCATACCCTTGCCAAAACCGCTTCCGTACCTAAAAATGAAAACAACGAGAGGGTAAGCTAATGCTTAGTGAATGCAATACTTATACATATACATATGTAATTTACCTACACGCATCCACTTACAATACCATGCATACAATATATAAACGAGCTAGCATCAACAAACACACGACTAGCAACAACGTTAGAATATAAATTACCGCAATTATAAACTAAACATAAAAGGCATAGACACGCTAACCGTTCACCGCTTTGCTACTACCGACTTGTAGCCGACCAAGATCATCGAGTCTCACTCGTACTATGTCACCGACTTGTGACTCATCATTTGGTGTCACCGACTTGTGAATCACTACTAATACTTATGGGTCACCGACTTGTGAATGCCATGTGGCATCACCGACTTGTGAAGTACCACCAAGTGTCACCGACTTGTGAAGCACTCTAAGGTGTCACCGACTTTTGAAACACCCGTCAATACATATGAGGTCACCGACTTGCGAACCTCCAAGAGGTGTCACCGACTTGTGAAACACCACTAAGTGCCACCAACTTGTGAACACTATGAAGTGTTACCGACTCGTAAATCACTTCTCTAACTTATGGTGCCACCGACTTGTGAAACACCAACCAACTACTAAGGGTCACCGCCTCGTGAACCACCGTGAGGTGTCACCGACTCGTGAGTCTCCTAACGAGACATTACCTACATGTAATCCTCTTCACCCATAACCCCGATAAGTCACCGTCTTGTGACACAACGCCCAATACTCACGATGTGGCACCAAAGGCCCACATCGCGTACGAGTAAATAAACCACATACATACATGTATAAATATTCCACTCACCTCGATTACTTGAAGAAGTGCAACTCGCAAACTTGAACTCCTTCCACCGACTTCACGTATATCACCTACATAAATCATACATGCAAATAAGCTACAACTTAAGCCTATTCGACTTAACACATCACAAGTGTAATTTCGACTATATACACTTGACCAACTTTGACTAAGTCAAATCTCACCCGAACCACTCATAATCACAATCGAATAGTGATTATGTCCCACTAATACATTTTGCACAAGGTTTGATCAACCAATCCCCCATTTGGACTCACGACCCGCCCAAATGGACATAAAGTGCAATCTACGCCTTTTTGCACTTTTAACGATACTCGAAAGTCCAAAACTAACGAGACCATTTCCCGCGTTCCCGAAATACCTAAATACACCTCTTTTAGGCTTTAAATGCATTTTAGACCAACATTTACACAAAAACTCATTTTGACCTAAAACTAGTCAAAACACCCAATTTGTGAACTTACACCCCAAATCACTAACAATCCAAGTTAGCTAGTGATTTCATCAACAAAATTAGTTTACAAACTAACAATATCATCCAATCCTAAACCCACCAACCTCAAGAATAACTAGTTACAATTACCCATTTCACCTCCTAAAAGAGTTTTATAACTAACTAGTTCAAAACCCTAAACTTGAATATCAAATTACAAAGATGAAGTTCGGAGTTTGAACTTACCAATACCGCCAAAATGATGCCGTTGACGAGTAGAACAACTTTAATACCCGAGGTTTGACCAGAAACACCCTTCTTCTTCTTCTCCAATTAGAGCTCTCTCTCTCTAAAGCTCTCCTCTCACTCTAGGGTTTGAAGATGAGAGTGTTTGATGAGTGAAAATGAGCTCCAATGGAGTTCTAGATCAGTTTTGGTGACCCTAAACCGAACCTAAATGAAAAGACCAAAGTACCCCTCATTTAAACCTTTTAAAAAGGCTGAAAATTGCATCAGACGGGTTCGGCGCGCCGCGCCGAAAGGTGGAGCGCCGCTCCAACCTACAGGTCAGTTTTCAGAAACTTGTTTTGGCCATAACTTTTTGACCGTAGCTCCGTTTTCGATGAATCAAATATCGTTGGAAACGTAATAAGATATTCTTTCCAATAGTAACTCTTTGAAACATCAACTCAAACTTTATTTGGGGTTGAAAAGATACGTACACACCTTGTACCTCAAACACGTCCAGTTTTCTTCGACATTCGAGCAAGCAACACGTACATGCTTTGTACACTTCATATACGCATCGTACACCATGAATACATTATGTACAATAAATATTTGGGTCTTACATATCAACCCTAGATATTATATTATCCTTTACTTGTAAACTATCCACGTTCGACGCTGCATCCATTGCATAGGTACCATACCGCTTAGTTCCATCCGAAATGAAGGAATTACCCAATCAACTCCAAGAAATTTTGGAGAAAGGTTTCATTCATCCTAGCTTGTTTTCGAAGGGAGCACCCGTTCTTTTCATTAAGACGGAAGGTGGCACGTTGAGAATGTGTATTGATTATCGACAATTCAACAAGCTAACCATCAAGAATCGTTTTCCACTCCTGCATATTGATGACCTGTTGACCAACTGCAAGGGTCAAGTATCTATTCGAAGATTGATCTTAGGTCGGGTTATCATTAATTGAGAGTCAAGGAAACTGATGTTTCTAAGACTGCTTTCCGAACACGTTACGAGCATTATGAGTTTCTTGTCATGCCTTTTGGTTTAACCAATCCTCCTACTGTATGCATGGATCTTATGAACAATGTATGCAAACCTTATCTTGATAAATTCGTAACCGTTTCCATTGATGACATCTTAATCTATTCCAATAGCGAGAAAGAGCATGAGCAACATCCGCGATTGATTCTAGAGCTCTTAAAAGAAGGAACAACTATATGCCAAGCTTTCCAAGTGTGAACTTTGGCTGCGAACCGTACAATTTCTTGGACACGTAGTTGATAGTGAAGGAATACATGTCGATCCTATAAAAATTACCGCTATTCATAAATTTCTCGAGAACTAGTCATGAATGAAGTCCATAAGACTAGATATTCTAAACACCCAGACTCTTTTAGCCGAAATTTCATACGATATCAGCTCTCACTCAAGTAGATCCTCACTGTAATTAAGTGTAAACTTTGCTTTAACAAAACGTTGACCGAATGCTAATTTTTAGTCAACGCTTCCTGTTAATTAAAGTTCATACATTCCACATCTCGAATCTTAAAAGTGTCTTGTTAATGACATACCTATTATTCCCTTGGATGATCTTAGTAATGATGATAAATTGCACTTCACCGAAAAACCTATAGAAGTTATGGATCATGAGGTTAAACGTTTGAAACGAAGCTATATTGCTGTTGTTAAGATTCGTTGGGATTCACGAAGAGGCCCCGAGTATACCTGGGAACGTGAAGACCAAATGAAGCGGAAATATCCCCATCTCTTCTCAACCGCGGATGCATCCGAGAAGTCCACCTAAAATTTCGGGACGAAGTTTTTCTTAACGGGGAGGTACTATGACGACCCTCAATTTTTCATTTCTGTTTCAACTGTTTAATTATTAAGACTGCCTGTACTCGTAAACTTTGTTTAAACAAAACTTTGATTGAAAGGTGATTTTTGATCGATATTTCCTGTTTATATAAAATTTATGTATTTTCCGTGTCTTTATATTTATAAAGCTACTTGTATTATTAGAAGTGATATTTTCTAACCTTTAAAAATTAATATAAACTAATTGGAACTAATTAAAATTAATAAAAGTTAGGGGTTAATAAATAAATAAAATGTAATTAAAATAAATATAACCTTAATAATAAATAATAATAATTAAATAAAAAAATATATAAAATACTTAAATAAATAATAAGTGCCGTATAAAAAAAATAATAATATGTATTAACAATAAAAATCGGCTAGTTGCAAATAAACAGAAATATTAAAACTTGATTCCTAAGTTTTTACAAATCCTAGCTTGATCTTAATTAGTGCCTTGATCTTCAAGAATCCTAGTTTAATTAGGAAACCAAATTAACCTATAAATACCCTAATGTGTTTCAAGTAACCCACCACAAAATTTGCTGCAATTATTCGATAGTTCCTGCTTTCCCTCCAGCTTTCTGTCGACTAAAAACCACCCACCAAAAGCCTTTTTCAGTCGACTAAATAACCCTCATCCAGCCTGCTTTTTAGTCGACAAAAACCCTCACAAAAAGCCTGCTCAATTCGCCATCAAACCTGCTGCAAAACCCTCCTGCATTCGATCTTCTGTCCAGCTTCTATTCTTGCTGTTTTTCTGTCGTGATCAAACAACCCAAAGGTTCCGTTGTTGCTGCTTGTTTTTGCTGCTGTCTTGCTATTTTTCTGTCGAACAAGAAGACCCAAAAAGACCCTCAATTGGGTCGATTGTTGCTGTTGCTGGTTCCTGCCTATTTTCGCATCATACTCATCACTAATTCTTGATCTTTAACCCCTAAGGTATACTTAATAAACCATAGTTTAATCTCTTAAGTTTATTTTTAATAAGTATTATGTTTAAGTATTACATTATGTATAATCATGATGAACAAGGTTAAAAGTATAATTAAAAAGATATATGAGTATGGTTATTGAATAATAAACTAGTTAATATAATAAAGAATTGTGAATTATGAATTGATCATGAAGTATTAAGGTTAATGTTAAAGATTATGATTTTTTTTGTTAAAGGTATTATGATTAATAAGAAGATTATGATTTTATGTGTATGAATAATGATAATGAATATGATTATAAGGATATGAATATGACATAGGGAATGATTAGAAAGATTAGGGTTATAAGTTTTGGATAATACATATGGTTAAAAAGGTTTAGGGTTAATAAACATGATTAGTTATTTTGTTAAAAACTTATGATCTTATGTTAAAGTTACTAGGTTAAGTTTATGGTAAAAGATTATGATTATGGCTTAGTAAAGTAATTATGATCATGGTGTACGTGCATGCATGCATGCATACGTACGTATGTGCATGTATACATTATAGGTATATTTGTGTGTGAATATGTAAATATATACATACGTGTATATGTATGTGTATATATGTATGTATATGTACGTGTGTATGTATGTATGAATGTGTATTATGTAAGTTATATATGTTAGTAAACATAGTAATAAAAAGTAATAAGTGTATATATATGTATCATCTTACACACACACACACACACACACACACACACACACACACATATATATATATATATATATATATATATATATATATATATATATATATATATATATATATATATATATATATATATATATATATATATATATATATATATATATATATATATATATATATATATAACACCTACACCTAATATATATGTATATACCATATAGTTATGAATACATACATGTATAATGATAATAAAGAATATATATGTATATGTATGTATCACATAGAAGTATAATTATATATGTAACATATAATGATAAGTATACATAATAGTTGATTAAAGTAAATAATAATACTATTATTAGTATAACTTATACACATATCTATATGGTAACACTTAATTACACTAAATATATTAACACTATTATATATATAACTAATAAGTACATTAATAACTTGTTAAGTGTATACACTTATAACGTGAAGGTTATAATTAAAGATAGCGTACAAAGACTACAAACATCACCGCTACATGTGGCCTAGGGTGATCCTTGGTACCATAATGGGACGCTTGTGGATCTCGAATGCCATGACTTAGATTCTGGTCAAGAGATTCTGGGTCGCTCGGTAACAATAGATCATTCGAGTGACTTGCCTGTTAGCAACGAAGTTTGGGCGAGATTGTACAACATCTTTGTTAAAGATTATTACCCGAACATTCTTAAATTAGGAGCTTACTATAAGTGGAAGCTTTCCATAAATAGTAGGTTTCCAAATATAGAAACTTTGAGAAATAGTAACTTTTCTCGAAAATGGTCACTGTTAATATAGTTTGCTATATTAATAAACAAACTTTATGTCTATTAGACATTAACTAATTAAAAATTATATCTCTAGGTTGAGATCTCCAATTTCATACTCCGTTCATACTTCTTACGTGGAATATCTTACTTGCTACTAAGGTGAACTTCATAGCCCCACTTTTTAACTATCTTTATATACTTGTTTTGAACTTTTAGGGTGAGACACATGTTTACTTTCAAACTGTTTTACGCTTAGACACAAGTACTCGAAAACTTTATTTTGATTAGTTCAAACTGTGCTAACATGCTTTGATTCATGCTAAATCCCTGCCATGATATCGTTAGTTGCTGGAATTTTGGCAAGCTTAGTTATTGTGAATAGCGCTATTGAGAGTGACGTCTCTATCCGGATGACCGCTGGTCAATGGATACATAATAATGATTCAACGACACGAATGTGATGTGTTTAGGGTAACTTATGGTTAGTTTCGATATCATATACCTCAGCACTACTAACGAACTGATTAAACTTTATAACTAAATCTTGTGGTCTAAAAACTTGTTATAATTATTAAACCTATGTTGTTCACTCAACCATTTTTGGTTGACACTTTAAGCATGTTTTGTCTCAGGTGAAGCTTGCTAAAGATTATTTGCTATTTGGACTTTGCTGCTTTTAGAGTCCGCATTATTACATTCATATTATTGCATTAGAATACTTATTGTAATGACTTAATACTTCCCGCTGCTTTAATACATTGGTTTTAATTAAAACGTCTCATTTAGAGTCGTTCTCGTTTATACATACTCGTGTTATGATATTGTGAAGTCATACTTCCCCGGCCCTATTTGGGGGTATGACAAAACAAGTATATTGAATTTAGACAAAATTGCCCAAATCGTCCATGTGTTTATGGTTTTTTGCTCAAATCATCCCTGTATTAATAAAATTGCATAAATCATCCTTAAATGTCAAATAACGTCCTAAATTAGTCCCTGTCTTAACTTTTGTTAAACTCTCCGTTAGTCAAAAATATACGATTGGTCCCTGAAGTTTCATAAAAGATTGCAACAAAGATCCTCTTCATCATCTTCTAAATGAACCTTAGTGAAAGCTTAAAAAATCAAATAAATTTGGTAGAAAACTAGTTGATTAATACAACTATTATTACTTATTTTTGAGGTGATAATTAGTTCAATGAGTATGAATATTAATAATAAAAACACTGACCTAAAGTTCTTTAATCTGTCTGTTCATCGAATTGATAGTTTCGTATGTCGCGTCACAAGGCCTGTGATAACAGGACCTGATAATGAAGAACCATGAGATTAAAATGTAAAGCAAAAGCTGTTGACTTAGTGTGCACATCATAACACAATTATATACTTGATAATGTTAAAAACGAACATATATTTCATAGCATTATCCCTCAAGAAAGACAAGCTTTTAGTTGCAATTGTTCTATTTACAAGTAATATTCGTTTAAATAATAAAAGGTGAAGACAAAAGACAGATTCGACGAATTGAAGACGCAAACGAACAAAAAGCTCAAAAGTACAAAGTACAATCAAAGTGGTTCAAATTATTGATAAGAAACGTCTCAAAATTACAAGAGTACAAGTCACAAAACGCAAAATACAAGATATTAAATTGTACGCAAGGACGTTCGAAAAACCGGAACTGGGACCAAAGTCAACTCTCAACGCTCGACGCAACGGACTAAAAATTACAAGTCAACTATGCACATAAATATAATATAATATTTAAATAATTCTTAAAATTATTTATATATTATATATTATATTTAAAACCGTCGGCAGAATGCAAACAAAGACATGTGAGCTGGAATCCCAGGCCATGCAATCGCATGGCCTGCATGAGATAATCTCATGCGATCGCATGAGCCAAAAAGTCAGGCCACATGCTATAAATTTCGCAGTTTTGAGCGATCTTTTACACATCTTTTTCTTCTCTTCTCTCAACGTATAAATAAATAAATATATATTATAATTTTAATTTTAATTCTAATAATAAGGGTATGTTAGCGAATGTTGTAAGGGTATAAGTCGAAATTCTGTCCGTGTAACGCTACGCTATTTTTAATCATTGTAAGTTATGTTCAACCTTTTTAATTTAATGACTCGTAGCTAAGTTATTATTATGCTTATTTAAGATGAAGTAATCATGATGTTGGGCTAAAATATTAAAAACGGGGTAATTGGGCTTTGTACTATAATTGGGGTTTGGATAAAAGAACGACACTTGTGGAAATTAGACTATGGCTATTAATGGGCTTTATATTAACTAAACGATACCTCGTTAATTTAATATACAGACTTATAATTTGACGTATTTATATATAACCACATACGCTTGACTGGGCACGGTGGGCGGGATATCTATAAATACCAATAATTGTTCATTTTACCGGACACGGAACTGGATTAATAGTTAATAGACTTGTTGAAACAGGGGTGGATTACATTCAAGGGTAATTAGTGTAATTGTTAATAAAGTAGTAAAACCTTGGTTTACACGCAGTCGATAACCTGGTATATTCATTAAACAAAGTATTAAGACCTTGTTACAATTCGAATCCCCAATTAGTTGGAATATTTGACTTCGGGAATAAGAATAATTTGACGAAGACTCGCACTTTATGATTATGACTGATGGACTATTATGGACAAATCCGTATGGACATATCGAATAATCCAGGACAAAGGACAATTAACCCATTGTAATAAAACTAAAATCAACATGTCAAACATCATGATTACGGAAGTTTAAATAAGCATAATTTATATATTTCATATTTAATTGCACTTTTAATTATCGCACTTTTATTTATTGTCATTTTATTTAATTGCATTTTTAATTATCGTTATCTTTAATTATCGCAATTTTATTTTATCGCACTTTTATTTATCGCAATTTCATTATCGTTATTTACTTTACGTTTTAAATTAAGTCTTTTATATATTTAATATTTTACATTAGGTTTTAACTGCGACTAAAGTTTTAAAATCGACAAACCGGTCATTAAACGGTAAAATCCCCCTTTTATAAATAAAATTACTTATATATATATTTTTGTATTTTTTATAGTTCTTAAAAATATAGCGTTAAGCTTGTTTAAAAGATCCCTGTGGAACGAACCGGACTTACTAAAAACTACACTACTGTACGATTAGGTACACTGCCTATAAGTGTTGTAGCAAGGTTTAGGTATATCCATTCTATAAATAAATAAATCACTTGTGTAAAATTGTATCGTATTTAATAGTATTTCCTTGTAAAAATTAATACTATTTCCTAGTACACCTCGCACACATCAAGTATTTTTGGCGCCGCTGCCAGGGAAATCTTGCTTAAACGCTGGAAGCGCAACGCTATAAAAAAAGATTTTATTAGAGTTTTATTAAGTTTTTTTTTAAAAATATACGTTTTTAAATAAAAAAAGAAAAAAAATATATAAAGAAAAACAAAATTTAAGTATTTTTAAGAGTTTGTTAAATATATAAGTTTTATAAAGTTTCTTTATTTTTATTTTAGTTGTAAAAATATAAGTTTTATTTAAATATTTTATAAATATAAAACAGAAAATTAAAACAGAAAAAAAATATAAAAGTACTCGGCCCGTTACTGTAGCAGCCCAGCATTTGGCCCGAATCTGCAGGTCATGCGACCGCATGAAAACTTAACTAGCACTCCATGCGATCGAATGGAGTGATTTAACAGGCCCGGTACATCAGATCCATCGAATTAGGGTTTTAATTAATATTAATTATTAATATAAATCCTAATTAGGGTTTAGTTTTTAATTATTAGTTTTAGTTTTTATTATTAATTTGTATTTTTAGTTTAATTAGTTTTATTAATATATAAAATTAATAGTTTTATAAAATAAATAATATAAAAATAATATTTTTTATAAAAATTGTACTTTTTACAACTTTAAGTTTATTTTTATATTTTGTATCTTTTTATTTGTTTTAGCGTAATATTTGTATTTTTCGCTCGTATTTAGTTTTAAGTCATAGTTTTTTGCCATAGTTATTTTTATTTCTAGATTTTTAGGCTTTGCCGTAAAATCACTTAAGTACTTTTTCTTTAGACTAAGATTTAGGTGCTTTAGAATTTTGCGACGCCGTTTTTATATTTTAGTACCTTTTTAAGTTATTGCCATTTGGGATATAGTATTTCTTTTAAGCTTTAATATTTTTAGACGCAACTTTTAATTCTTAGTTTTTAGTTCCTTTTTAAGTTTCGACGCGCTACTTTCTTATTTTTATTTTTCGACGCCTTTTATTTTTCGACGTTTTTCGACGCGCTCTTTTTCTTTCTTATTTTTCGCCGCTCTAGTTTTTAGGACTTAGATTTTTTCTATTTCTTCTCTAAAATTTCTTTTAATTTCAACGAAAAACTATTTTAAGCGGTTAAATTGATAGACATCCAAATTTTCTGCTTCGTAGTAATAGTTGGATTTGTTAGTGACTGAGTTGTGAGCTTCCGATTTAAAGGGTTCTGGCTCCCTGCTACATCTATTGGATATTCGAAACGTGGGCAAAAGCAGAAAAGTCTATTAATTTGATAACTTATATAATTTTTATCTTTTATAACTAATAGGATATTCAGTGAATGCACCGAGCAAAACGTTCACCACCTTTTGTACGTTTACCACCTGTAACTCGATCAAGACATCTAGCAAATATTGTCGCCTTTGATTTTTCCTTAGAATCGTCATCCAATCGACCAAGTACTCCAAATCAAATTTCCGATAATCCATTTTTTGAACCCGACCTCACAATTGAGAATTCGGAGGATATTTAGGGACAATTCAGAGATCCTGAACCACTAATCTTTCCTCCGGAACCACCAATCATTCAAAAGGAGATTGTCGAAGAACAACCCATTAAATCAGAATCCTCTAGTGATTCAGATTCAACAAATTCGATCATGGAGAATCTGGAACCTCTAAGTATGGAAGATCGAATGAGAGCTAAACGCACTGGCCAAGGTCATGCAATTACTCAACCTGACATTAATGCGCCAGATTATGAAATCAAAGGACAAATCCTACACATGGTAACTAATCAATGCCAATTTAGTGGTGCACCGAAGGAAGATCCAAATGAACATCTTCATACATTTAATAGGATCTGTACACTATTTTAAATCCGAGAAGTTGAGGATGAACAGATATATCTCATGTTATTTCCCTAGACTTTAAAGGGAGAAACCAAAGATTGGTTGGAATCGTTACCTGAAGGGGCAATTGATACATGGGATGTTTTAGTTGAAAATTTTCTTAAACAATTCTTTCCGGCATCTAAAGCCGCAAGACTTCAAGGAGAAATTGTTACGTTCACGCAAAAGCCAAATGAAACTCTATATGAGGCGTGGACAAGATTTGGAAAGTTGTTAAGAGGATGTCCGCAACATGGTTTAGACACCTGTCAAATAGTACAAATATTCTACCAAGGATGCGACATCACTACAAGAAAAGACATAGATATAGCAGCTGGTGGTTCCATTATGAAGAAAACCGAAACTGATGCTTACAAAATTATTGATAACACTGCTTCCCACTCACATGAGTGGCATCAAGAAAAAGATATCGTTAGATCATCTAAAGCAGCTAGAGCCGATTCTAGCCATGACTTTGATTCCATTTCTGCAAAGATAGATGCTGTCGAGAGACGAATGGAAAAGATGACTAAAGATATCCACTCAATACGAATTAGTTGTGAGCAGTGTGGAGGACCACATTTGACAAAAGATTGTCTCAATATTGAACTAACAATGGAACAAAGAGAGAATGTTTCATACATAAACCAAAGGCCTGGAAATAAGTATCAGAATAATTATCAACCGCCAAGACCAATCTACAATCAAAACTAGAATTATAACCGAAATGTTCCATATAACAACCAACAAGGTCCAAGTAATCAACAATTATCCAATAATACTTACAATCAGCAAAGACCTATTTTTCAAAACAAACCACCACAAACCGATGATAAAAAGCCAAATTTAGAAGACATGATGTCGAAGCTAGTTGAATCTCAAACGCAGTTTTTCACATCTCAGAAACAAACCAATGAACAAAATGCTCAAGCATTTCGAAATCAATAAGCTTCTATTCAAAATTTGGAACAAGAAGTAAGTAACCTAGCAAGTTTAATAGGTGAAAGAAAATCGGGAAGTCTACCTAGTGATACAAATGCTAACCCCCGGAATGAAACAGCTAAAGCCATTACCACAAGAAGTGGTATTACACTTAAACCACCTGAAATACCTGTAATTTCCGATGAAGCTATTCCTACTCCATAAGAACCACAGTCTGATCAAGATAAGGAAACAGAACCGGTAGTTGAAAAGGTTAATGAAGATAACACAGTTAAAGCTAAACCTTATGTTAAACCATACCAACCACCACTTCCTTACCCAAGTAAAATGAGAAAAGAGAGACTTGAAGCCGAGCAATCCAAATTCTTGGATATGTTTAAACAGATAAATGTCAATCTTCCTTTCATTGATGTGATTTCAAGAATGCCTAGATATGCTAAATTTCTGAAAGATCTAATCACGAATAGAAAGAAAATGGAAGAACTCTCGGCTGTTACTATGAATGTAAATTGTTCTGCAGTACTGTTGAATAAGATACCAGAAAAATTATCAGATCCAGGATGTTTCACAATTCCATGTTTTCTGGGTAGTCTTAATTCAATAGAAGCATTGGCAGACTTAGGTGCTAGTATAAGTCTAATGCCGTATTCACTATATGCTAAACTAGACCTTGGAGAATTGAAACCAACACACATAAGCATACAACTAGCCGATCGATCAGTAAAATATCCTAGAGGGATAATGGAAAACATGCTAGTTAAAGTTGGTACTTTAGTATTTCCAGTAGATTTTGTTATTCTGGACATGGAAGAAGATTCTCGAGTTCCTCTCATATTAGGAAGACCATTCTTAAACACGGCCAAAGCAATAATAGACGTGTTTGGTAAGAAACTGATCCTAAGTATAGAGGACGAGAGTGTTACCTTTTCAGTTCATAGATCCATGCAACATACGCAATCTGCAGATGATACATGTTATTATATTCAAACTATAGATTCACATGCAAAATTGTTAGAAGAATTTCCAGAATTACAAGGAATGGGAGAATGTTCTTTAGGAGAAGGAACTGAACCAATTGATGAAACTGAAATGTTAGCTACACTTATGGCTAATGGATATGAACCAACAACAGAAGAAATTCAAATGTTAAAAGAGGAAGACAGATATTAATACAAATCATCGATAGAAGAACCACCGACATTAGAGTTAAAGCCACTTCCATCCCATTTGGAATACGCTTATTTACATGGTGAATCTGAATTACCTGTAATAATATCGTCTTCTCTTACTGAAAATGAAAAATCACAACTCATTTCTGTGCTAAAAGCTCATAAATCAGCTATTGCATGGAAAATTCATGATATTAAAGGAATAATTCCTTCGTTTTGCACACATAAAATCCTTATGGAAGAAGGTCATAAAACGTATGTGCAACGCCAACGAAGCCTAAATCCTAATATGCAAGATGTTGCTAAGAAAGAAATTATTAAACTGCTTGATACAGGTTTAATTTATCCAATTTCTGATAGTCCATGGGTAAGCCCAGTTCAATGCGTACCTAAGAAGGGTGGTATGACTGTCATCACAAATGAGAAAAATGAGCTTATTCCTACTAGGACTGTAACAGGATGGCATGTTTGTATTGATTATAGAAAATTAAATGACGCCACCAGAAAAGATCACTTTCCCTTACCTTTCATTAATCAAATGTTGGAAAGATTAGCCGAAAATAGTTACTATTATTTTCTTGATGATTTTTTCGGATATTTTCAAATTCCAATAGCACCCGAGGACCAAGAGAAAACCACGTTCACGTGCCCTTATGGTACTTTTGCTTACAAACACATGCCATTTAGACTTTGCAACGCTCCTGCAACCTTTCAAAGATGCATGATGGCGATTTTTCATGACATGATAGAAGAATGCATGGAAGTTTTCATGGATGACTTTTCAGTCTTCGGTGATACATTTGAATCATGTCTAGTTAATCTTGAACGAATGCTTATTAGATGCGAACAATCAAATCTAGTACTTATTTGGCAGAAATGCCATTTCATGGTTAAAGAAGGCATCGTTCTTGGTCATAAAATTTCAAAGGAAGGAATTGAAGTGGATAGAGCTAAAGTAGATGTAATTGCTAAACTTCTACATCCCACCAATGTTAGAGGAGTTAGGAGTTTTCTAGGGCATGCCGGTTTTTACCGACGTTTCATAAAAGATTTTTCTAAAATTGCCACTCCTATGAATAAACTCCTTGAAAAAGATGCTCCATTTATCTTTTCAGATGAATGCATCAAATCTTTTAATATTCTTAAAGAAAAACTCACTAATGCACCGATCATGATAACTCCAAATTGGAATCTACCCTTTGAACTAATGTGCGATGCAAGTGATTTTGCAATGGGAGCCGTTTTAGGACAAAAGATTGAAAAACTATTTCAACCTATTTATTATGCTAGTAAGACGTTACAAGGAGCACAAACAAATTACAGAACTACTAAAAAAGAACTCCTTGCTATTGTCTTTGCTTTTGACAAATTTCGTTCATATCTCGTTCTAGCTAAAACGGTGGTCTATACCGACCATTCTGCTCTTAGATACCTATTTTTGAAACAAGATGCCAAACCAAGATTAATCCGTTGGATCTTACTCTTACAAGAGTTCGATATTGAAATCCGAGATAAAAAGGGAGCAGAAAATCTCGCCGCTGATCATCTTTCTCGTTTTGAAAATTCTGAATTAGAAGTTCTAAATGAATCGGCCATACAAGACAACTTTCCTGATGAATATCTATTGAAGATAGATTATAATGAAATTTTATGGTTTGCAGACTATGCAAACTACTTAGTATGTGGATTCCTTGAAAAAGAATTATCGTACCAAAAACGAAAGAAATTCTTTAGTGATATAAAACACTATTTCTGAGAAGATCCACATTTGTTTAAAAGTTGTCCCGATGGAATAATACGCCGATGCGTATTCGGAGATGAAGCTAGTCAAATCTTAAACCATTGTCACACAGGACCAACAAGAGGGCATTATGGGCCTCAGCTCACAGCAAGAAAAGTTTACGATGCTGGATTCTATTGGTCTACAATTTTCAAAGACACACACCTTCTTTGCAAATCCTGTGATGCTTGTCAAAGGGCCGAAAAAATAAGTCAACGTGATGAAATGCCCCAAAATGTCATTCAAGTATGTGAAGTATTTGACATTTGGGGTATTGACTTTATAGGTCCATTTCCAAAATCTCATAATAATCTCTACATTCTCGTTGCCATTGATTATGTATATAAATGGGCGGAAGCACAAGCTCTCCTGACTAACGATGCACGAGTTGTAGTCGACTTTTTAAAACGTCTTTTTGCAAGGTTCGGAACATCGAAAGCTTTAATAAGTGATCGGGGTACTCATTTTTGTAATAATCAACTTGAGAAAGTTCTTAAAAGATATGTAGTAACTCATAAAATCTCCACTGCTTATCATCCACAAACAAGTGGACAAGTTAAAAATACCAACCGAGCTTTAAAACGTATTCTAGAGAAAACCTTAGGATCAAATCTGAAGGAATGGTCCATGAAATTGGAGGTTGCACTCTGGGCTTTTAGAACTGCCTACAAAACTCCAATTGGAACCACACCTTTTAAACTCGTTTACGGAAAAGCATGTCATCTTCCAGTAGAAATTGAACACAAAGCATTTTGGGCTTTGAAGACATGTAATCTTGATTTACATGAAGTCGGACGTCTACGATTAAGTCAACTAAACGAATTAGAAGAATTAAGACTTGAGGCATATGAAAATTCCTTAATCTATAGGGAAAGAACGAAGAAATGGCATGATAAAAGAATCAGAAGTTCAAAAGAATTTAAAGAAGGAGACAGAGTTCTTCTTTTCAATTCACGATTCAAGCTATTTCCTGGAAAATTGAAATCAAGATGGTCTGGACCATTCAAAGTCAAAAGAGTTTTCCCATACGGAACAATAGAGTTAATAAATTCAAATGGGATTGAATTTAAAGTTAATGGTCACAGAGTTAAACATTACATACATGGACCGATGGAAGTTGACAACGAAGTTAATCACAATTTCAACACCACATCTAACTAAGTGTGGGGAGGTTCGAATCTTTTTAGGGTAATATGTATTTCTGTTAGAGTTAGATATTCTATTTTCGTGTAGTTCTCGAGAATGGAATCCGAATGGCCTTTCCCTAGCAGACCCTAAAGAACTAGTCTTCTCCCCCCATTCTGAATTTTTATTTTTTTTAGGTTTTACGAGATGAAGAATTCCTGTAAACTAAACCATGGTCTAATGCTACACGTTTTGATCACTAAACGTAATAATAACACACTCCCGAGTGACCTGGTATCAGTAATAAGAGCCAAATTGGACGGAGTAAGAAAAGAACTCAGGAACGAACATAATAAGTTACATTTTGGTAAAGGAAAATCAAAATCCGCAGCGAAAAGAAGAGCACGACACCTTGAAAGATGTCACAAATGCGGAAAATGGTCACACGAAGGAAAATGCTCGACGAATCAGACATATTCCAATACCGAGTTCGTTACTTTATGCAGAGAAGGACCGTTCATATGTTTAGAAGAAAAATCGTTGAATGCTCGAGGTTACGCCTATGTAGCTATGTAAAACCAATTAGTCCGACTATATTATGAGTGGGCTAAAGCAGGTCACTGAGAATTCTATCTCACAGGTAAGTATGTACAGTTTTTATTTTTTTATTTGCTTTTAACCTTTTGATAATAAATGCTGAATCATTCGCTATAAAGTATTAAATTGGTATTCAATAAAATTAGGTATGCGTAACCGAAATTATTGATATCATACAAAAATTTATTACATCACTGCGAAATTTACCATTTATTCTTAAGGTATAAATATCTTTAATCAATCAACCCAAAATATTTCAAAAATTCGTCAGGAGTAAAACTAGGTAATATAGCCGAAATTACTTTACCGAAAAGAGGGGCGTATATTTTTGACAATCTTTGATTGATTAAAGTGGGACAAAAGACCAAAAAGATTTTTAATTTTATTTTTACTTTGTTTTTAAAATTAATATTAAATTATTATTGTAAACTTTTTAAAATCAATATATTTAAGTTTGTAAATATTTGAAAAATTAATATTTTTAATAAGTTTGTATGTATAAAAATATTAATAATATGAATTTTTAATTTTATGCTTTTTAAATTTAAGTTTGGTGTGAATTTAAAAACAAAAATTTATTTTATTTCGTTAAGTTAAAAATTTGATATTTAAAATTCATCGTGAGTTGAAAACTAGGTCGTTGAACCGAAATTGCTTTACCCGAAGGCGGGACGAGAAATTTTGTTATCATTATTTTTAATCTTATTGATCTAAAGTATGCCAAAAACATTAAAAAACCTGAAAATCTTTGCTTTTAAAACAATCACTTTAAAATGATAAATTTTAAATTTTGTTGAGGGACGGACTAGGTAAAAGTACCGAAACTACCTCTACCTAAAGTAAAAGCAAACTAAATTTTAAAAATTATTCATTTAAATTATTTTAATAAATAAAGGTTTTATAAAAAGAAAATATTATGAATAATATAAAACCTTTATTTATTTTATAAAACCTTTATTTATTTTTTAAAACCTTTATTTATCAAAAACTGGCATTAAGTTCAGCAAAAGCTACTAATTTTAACGACAAGACGTAAAATATCAAATGTGATATAAAACAATAGGTTTGCAAACTAGGTATTTTTAATCATTTTTCTACACTAATCACCCTCATGAATTTAAATTTTTATTGATTTCTTGCAAATGAGGGCATTGCAAGATCTCAAGTGTGGGAAGAGGTTAAATTCTTTCGGTTTAAACATTTAATTTATACACTTAGTTTATTTGCCAAACTTTGTGAAAATTTAGAAAATTTTCAACTAAATGAACTCAAAATCATGTTTATACATATTTATGAACGATAAAACTAGGTGTTAACACCGAAATTATTGTTACCTTGGAAAGGACATAAATTGAGAAATAACCCAAAACGCTTGAATTCATTTAAAATGGAATAGAGGAGAATAAAAAGGCAAAGAAAGAAAGAAATAAAAGCTGAGTGTGGGAAGAATTCACCAAGTTCTTTAAAACATATATCACATATCTGTACAAGCTTATTGCAGGTACTTTTGTTTTGGACTAAACGAATCAGTTTTACCCGATTTATTGTAATACTTTTGAAAGAAAGATGGATCTACACGATGAATCAATTCCATCATTATAAGGAAGTAAAGTCTTCCGAAAAAGACACGCGCTTCTTGATTTAGGTCAGGAAGTTTTCGTCCAGACCAGTTGTAGAGTTTACGAAAAACCTTGAAAAGTTTTCTCGAAAATCAGCTGGAAATCCACGGACCTCAGCATCAAACAGGGTTGCCAAGTGGTCAGACTTATCCTAACTATGAGAGGATCTGTCTCGTAAAATGGGGAGGGCGCCGTGCACATTAGCTTGATAAGACTAATGAATCAGACCCCCAGAAAAGGATAATCTCCTTAAAGATTAAAAATCAGCTTTTAAGCCTGATATTACTCAATCCTAGAGATTGACCTTAAAGATTGAGAATTACAAACTCATGGAATTCGATGATATCTAAACTCGAGCTTGAACGAGAAAATATTTTGATCAAAATTACAAACCGATTTGTTTTCTGAAAACCCTATTTTTAATGCGTTCATTACCATTGAACGTAAAATCCTAAGAATTCACCTGGAATTCATTAGGTCACCTGAACTAAATCGGGTGTCAACCGTAAGAACGGTGGTTGCATAGCATGGTCGAAGACAGGACCTTGTGCCAGACCAAAAAATTGTAAGGGTGAGCTTTACTATTGCTCCTACAAAGGATAGTAATTGCATCCGACACGTTATAGACCATAATTAAAAGCATGTCAGGAGACATTGCCTTAACAGTTGCTTGTTCAATGCTTTCCTTTACAACCGGACGGTAGTTTACCGAAAGGTAATATACGGAGCAAGTAAACTGGACGTGTTGCTTTCTCAATACAAGGTTAGTAAGTGGGTGACACAAAACCATAAGTTTTGAGCTAAAATTTTCAAATCTGAAACCCACCAAACCCAAAAAAACATTTTGCAAAACACCGGTAAAGGGTTATTCCTGAAAACTTATCTAGGGTAAAAGCTAGATTGAATTTTTAAAAGATCAAATGTTTTCATAAAGATCCAATTTCCTTAAGGATCTAAATTTTCATAGTCATGTGGGACTGTAAACCACATCGTTACTACCATTGTTCATACCCCCGTATAGAAATCACTGATATACAAAGTGTGAAGAATAAAGAAGTGATTCTAGTATTTTTATTTCAAGACTATATTGCTTGAGGACAAGCAACGCTCAAGTGTGGGAATATTTGATAATGCTAAAAACGAACATATATTTCATAGCATTATCCCTCAAGAAAGACAAGCTTTTAGTTGCAATTGTTCTATTTACAAGTAATATTCGTTTAAATAATAAAAGGTGAAGACAAAAGACGGATTCGACGAATTGAAGACGCAAATGACCAAAAAGCTCAAAAGTACAAAGTACAATCAAAGTGGTTCAAATTATTGATAAGAAACGTCTCAAAATTACAAGAGTACAAGTCGCAAAACGCAAAATACAAGATACTAAATTATACGCAAGGACGTTCGAAAAATCGGAACCGGAACCAAAGTCAACTCTCAACGCTCGATGCAACGGACTAAAAATTACAAGTCAACTATGCACATAAATATAATATAATATTTAAATAATTCTTAAAATTATTTATATATTATATATTATATTTAAAACCGTCGGCAGAATGCAAACAAAGACATGTGAGCTGGAATCCCAGGCCATGCGATCGCATGGTCTGCATGAGATAATCTCATGCGATCGCATGAGCCAAAAAGTCAGGCCACATGCTATAAATTTCGCAGTTTTGAGCGATCTTTTACACATCGTTTTCTTCTCTTCTCTCAACGTATAAATAAATAAATATATATTATAATTTTAATTTTAATTTTAATTCTAATAATAAAGGTATGTTAACGAATGTTGTAAGGGTATAAGTCGAAATTCTGTCCGTGTAACGCTACGCTATTTTTAATCATTGTAAGTTATGTTCAACCTTTTTAATTTAATGTCTCGTAGCTAAGTTATTATTATGCTTATTTAAGACGAAGTAATCATGATGTTGGGCTAAAATATTAAAAACAGGGTAATTGGGCTTTGTACTATAATTGGGGTTTGGATAAAAGAACGACACTTGTGGAAATTAGACTATGGGCTATTAATGGCTTTATATTAACTAAACGATACCTCGTTAATTTAATATATAGACTTATAATTTGACGTATTTATATATAACTACATACGCTTGACTGGGCACGGTGGGCAGGATATCTATAAATACCAATAATTGTTCATTTTACCGGACATGAAACTGGATTAATAGTTAATAGACTTGTTGAAACAGGGGTGGATTACATTCAAGGGTAATTAGTGTAATTGTTAACAAAGTAGTAAAACCTTGGTTTACACGCAGTCGATAACCTGGTGTATTCATTAAACAAAGTATTAAGACCTTGTTACAATTCGAATCCCCAATTAGTTGGAATATTTGACTTCGGGAATAAGAATAATTTGACGAAGACTTTTGCACTTTATGATTATGACTGATGGACTATTATGGACAAATCTGTATGGACATATCGAATAATCCAGGACCAAGGACAATTAACCCATGGTAATAAAACTAAAATCAACACGTCAAACATCATGATTACGGAAGTTTAAATAAGCATAATTTATATATTTCATATTTAATTGCACTTTTAATTATCGTACTTTTATTTATTGTCATTTTATTTAATTGCATTTTTAATTATCGTTATCTTTAATTATCGCAATTTTATTTTATCGCACTTTTATTTATCGCAATTTCATTATCGTTATTTACTTTACATTTTAAATTAAGTCTTTTATATATTTAATATTTTACATTGGGTTTTAACTGCGACTAAAGTTTTAAAATCGACAAACTGGTCATTAAACGGGAAAATCCCCCTTTTATAAATAAAATTACTTATATATATATTTTTGTATTTTTTATAGTTCTTAAAAATATAGCGTTAAGCTTGTTTAAAAGATCCCTGTGGAATGAACCGGACTTACTAAAAACTACACTACCGTACGATTAGGTACACTGCCTATAAGTATTGTAGCAAGGTTTAGGTATATTCATTCTATAAATAAATAAATCACTTGTGTAAAATTGTATCGTATTTAATAGTATTTCCTTATAAAAATTAATACTATTTCATATACCCCTCGCATAACATCAATACTACCGTTTGTGTACAGGCCTATGGGGTCACACACGTTAGCACTTAGACACCAATTATTATGTATTTTTGACATATAATTATAACCTATAGTTCAAAAAATATATTTTAATTAAATATGATTTAATTAAATATAAAAAGCTCAATGGACCGTTGAACTAATAAATATTTGATGGACTTATTTTTGGTAAAATAAAATTATATATAGGCCCATCACATTTTAGTTTTGGACCACCGTAAACAACACAAACTTTAAAAAGGTTATTTTGTGTAGGTATGACACAATATAAAAAAAGAGAGCATACAGTTCATTTTTGACGGATAGAATGGCCGCACAAGAAGAACAACAAAATATTATTTTTATTCTAAAAGGTTGAATGAAAACCAAAAAGGGGGTTTGGTGTTTTGTTGGAAATGACACAATAATAATAATATAAAAGGGGTTTTATTTATTCTATGGTTTAGATGATAAAAAGAAAGAAAATTATTCTTGCTGTATTCGAAACAGTTCAGAGAGCTTTTGAGGTGTCCATTTAATTTGATAATCAAATGTGTTAATTATTTAATTAATAGACTTTGAGCTTTTAACTTTGATCTTGACTATCGAAGAATAAAAGGAGCAGAATATTTGTTTTGCTTCTCAATTCGTAACACAATATGTCATATTGTTTTAGGTTATACGGACTAGCATCCGATCGGTGTTGTTTGACGTGCTATGTGGATCAACCATAGAGATATTCATATACTTTGAATATTTGTTTCAACATAGACATGGACAATTGTGTCTACCATTCTTGCATCGATCGCTAAAGGTATATCTAAACTCCACTTTGTGAATTTATTAATTTGACAATTATTAGTGGTGTAATTGGATCTTGCTGAGAATCGTTAATCGTGTGAATGTTTAATTAAAAGTTTATAATTAAATAAAAAAATACATTTATTTTTATCTTTCCACTGCGTTTATAAATTTTAAAAGTACACACGGTTTTCCATCAGTGGTATCAGAGCCGCTTTTACACCGTTTTAATTGTTGTGTGATTATTCTTTAGATCTAGCTTTGTGTTGTATTGGTGAAAGTCAAAAACTTTTTGGTTTTGAAGTCAACTCGGTTGATTTAGACTTAACCTCATGACGTACAAATATGATTGGAAGAATATCACTATTTTAAATTGTAGATTTAATTGTTATGGCTTGAATAATTGTTATAATTGTTGATTGTTTTATTCCATGGTTATACACATGTATTGTAACCATGGACAAACCATATATAGGTTTTAATAGTGTAGTTATTAAAATTGTGATTGCATACATAGCCCGTAATGCCCCGACCTTTGTGTTTGGTTTTGTGTGATTGTTGGTCATGGCAGTTTTAAGCCATGTTAGTTATTTGATTTATTGAGAGGCCATAGAAGCCAAGTTGTATTGTATTTATTTTCAGTTTCATAGTTTTGTAATTTGGTTTATTTCAAATTGTAAAAGTATTATATTAGTTGTATTTTTCAATTTTAAATAAATGTAAAAGATGAAGATTGAAGTTAAAGTTACGACACGAGATTTTGGCTTAGAAGATGGCGTTTAGATCAAGTTAACGGCAGTAGCGTTCAGCACAAGTTTTCACTTGGTACTTGAATCAAGTGGGAGCTAAGATATTGTCCTTAGTTTGACCTCTTGATCTCATGTCGGCTCATGAGATTAAGTATAGGATTTTTGGGCTAGGCTATGTATGTGTGTGATACATGATTGTGTTTTATTTTTCGCATTTATAAATATAATTGTTAATTATAGTATATGCTAAATGTTTTTGATGGAAATGTTGAATAAAACATGTAACGAGTTTAAAGAATAAAATTGTTGATTTTAAAAGTTAAATAAAATTGGTTAAAATTTTTAACTAATAGTGTAGCGAATCTTGTGTGCATGCATTATTCGTTGACACGAACTTTTTCTAAAATACCCGTCAAATTTAAGGCATGCCATCCAATGATCTTGCAAACACTCCTCGTTATTTTTCTGATCTAGTGAGACTAGGCTGAATTATAGCCACGAGGTGGATTTTTCGATCTAGTGAGACTAGCGTGAATTTCTACTGTTTCCAAATTGGACGACTTAATCGTATTCACGGTGAGACCTGAGTTCGAGGCAAGGATGGGACAAACATGGCAGTAGATAATAGTGGTTTGTTGGACTACATATATCTCTAGGTCCCATAAAGATCTAAGAGTTGTATTTGCAATGCAATTGGTTCCCGCTACCTACCAATAGACTCCATAACTGCTAGCTGATCAACAAATGTGGATATGGAACCTCTATGTGGATCTTAGGCTTTCGTAATTTAATTGTTTTTAAAAAAAATTATAAAAACTCGGGTAGTTAAGTTACTAAAGCTCAATATCGAAAATACTAAATTGAATCTTATATTTGTTGTAGATGTCAAATACAAAACGTAAACCAAAACACACTTCTTTCTTTGTTGGAGAAAGATAAACTCAATGTTCAAACTTCTTAAACCTGAGAACTGTTCCCAAGCATAAACGGAAGTTGAACAAAATTAGAACCCGTATTTGATCCTCCTGTTTGCGCAGCTCCTGCTGCTCAGCAAAATGCTTATCGGAAGTTGTTCGATGAGTAGGAGAAGTAGGATAAAAGGGTGAAAAAGAATAAGCCGAATACTTTGTGGAAGGAAATGATAAATCATTTTCCAGGAAAATTATTCCACCTTCCAAGAAGGAAATCCCAACAAAAGACGCCGAATATTTCCATCGTGGAAAGGTTGGCAATTGGAGAAGGAAGTTTTCATATCTACCAATTTGAGCTAAGAAAAGGCGATGCTAGTAAGACTAGCAAACTCAGGTATATTTCATATATAGTTATATACTTCTTCTAGTGATTCCCAAATCTTTGTTAACTGGTTGTGGCCTTCACACCTATAACAATATAAAGGAAATGAGAAGAAGTAATAGACTGAAAATAGACATACTGGATTTGCGAGTGGGCAATGGAAATTAAGCCTCGGTTGAAGCCATTGGTCACTATGAGCTTACTCTTCCAAGTGGTCTTATTGTTTTGTTGGAACAATGTGATTATGTGTAGAGACCCGTCCTAATCCATCCGGACGAAGTCCATATCGATTACAAACGATTCACAATAGTTGATTACATCGCGAGGTAATTGACCTCTATATGATAAATTTTACAAACATTACATTCGTTTTTAAAAGACAAACTTTCGTTACATCGACAGTTGACAGGCATGTAAAGCATTTCATAATATATCCAAATATAATTGACTTAATAATAATCTTGATGAACTCAACGACTCGAATGCAACATCTTTTGAAATATGTCATGAATGACTCCAAGTAATATCTCTAATATGAGCAAATGCACAGCGGAAGATTTCTTTCGTACTGAGAATAAACATGCTTTAAAGTGTCAACCAAAAGGTTGGTGAGTTCATTAGTTTATCATAAAGAATCATTTCATAATTTTAATAGACCACAAGATTTCATACTTCCATTTCTCATAATCATACGTCCCATGCATAGAGACAAAAATATCATTCATATGGATTGAACACCTGGTAACCGACATTCACAATATGCATATAAGAATATCCCCATCATTCCGGGATCCTCCTTCGGACATGATATAAATTTCGAAGTACTAAAGCATCCGGTACTTTGGATGGGGCTTGTTGGGCCCGATAGATCTATCTTTAGAGTTCGCGTCAATTAGGGTGTCTGTTCCCTAATTCTTAGATTACCAGACTTAATAAAAAGGGGCATATTTAGTTTCGATCATTCAACCATAGAACGTAATTTTGATTACTTGTGTCTATTTCGTAAAACAGTTAGAAAAGTTGCGCATGTATTCTCAGCCCAAAAATATAAAGGGTAAAAAGGTAAATGAAACTCACGCATATAAATATTGTAAAATAGTAATTAAAGCATTTGCATGTATTCTCAGCCCAAAAACGTAAAGAGTAAAAGGGAGCAAATGAAACTCACGCATATAAATATTGTAAAACAGTTAATAAAGCATTTGCATGTATTCTCAGCCCAAAAATGTAAAGAGTAAAAGGGATTAAATGAAACTCACCTAATGTATTTTGTAGTAAAAATACATATGACTATATTGAACAATGCAGGGTTGGCCTCGGATTCACGAACCTATATCAATTGTGTATTTATTAATACGTATAATCGAAATCGAACAAATATTTATATTATTGTTAGTGATAATTTTTATATTATTAATTTATACATTTTAATATATATTTATTTTTATATACATAATCTTTTGTTTACAGAATAATAGTTATAGTAATACTAGAGTAATATTAATAATAAAAATGATAATAATTATAATACTTAATATATTTAATTAAGATAATAATGGTTATGATTTCATTAGTGATAAAAGTAATGATATTAATACTAATAATATAGTTATATTAATAGTAATGGTTCTAATATTTATAAAGTGATAATAATAATGTTAATAAAAATAATGATATTAATAATGACAATAATACTAAATCGTATCATAATTATAATAAATGTGATAAGAATAGTTATAATAATTTTACTAATTCCATTAAATCATATTTTGATTAAAATTCTAGTTATTTTCATAATAATAATAATATTAATAATTAAAAGTGGTAATAATATGATACTTACAATTATAATAACTATGAAACTAATAATTTTTCTACTAATGGTAATTATGATAATATTTTAGTTGTAACAATAATAATAGTGGTAAAAGTGTTGATAATAAATATTATCTATTTTACTTGATAATAATACTAGTGATGATAATATTAGTATTAACAATAATAATAGTAGTAATCCTAATTGTAATTTAAATTATGTTAGTAAAAATAAATGGTAATTCTTTTTAGTAATAATAATAATAATAACAACAATAATAATAATAATAATAATATATGTAAACTACCTTTAAGGGACTTAAAAAAATAAGCTGCTGGAGCCGGGACTCGAACCCACGACCTCTCATTTAAACATACACCCCCTTAACCATCCGGCCAAATTGATTTTCCTGGAACTATACACCTCAGTTTATTTATAACTCGTTATCACTTATCCCTCCTCATCAAACATCTCGGTACCAAAATGAAATTACGGCCCAACAGTAGATGAACCTCGGCCCAACACCAAAATACAGCCCACGAACCAAGTCCAGTGACATTTAAATGGCCCAAGGGTTTAATCAGTGTGGTTTGCTGCTGCAGTAGCGAAAGGAAAAAAAAAATAACTCGAGAATGCAGTTACTCGACAGCCTCTCTTCACTCTATGTTTAATATTTAAATCTCAATTCAAAAAGTGGGTCATATTATTGTCAAAGATTCAGGAAACAACCATTAACAAAAGTACCCCCATAATTCGCTGTAACACACTTTCATCATTTAAATTCAAAGTTTTTTTTTCTTCGTATATATCCTGATTTGGGAGGGTCATTATCTTGTTGACCCCATTTATCATTATTATTAACATACCAAAATATATACATATAGTCAACAACTTCACAATTGGGATTTATTTGTTTATGGCTCGAAAAGAAAAAAAAAATATAATCAGCCACGTAAAATTTGATTATATGCAAGTGGGTTAAAGAAAAAGAAAAAGGTGATAGAATAAGATTGCATGATACCTCTAGGACACTGAATCGTTCGGCCAGAAAGGATACAAGGACATATGGTCCAAGACTCAATTTGGTTTTCCCTTTTTCCTTTAATAATACTAGTGGGGTTTTCAAAATCATAAATGTCGGCCAAAGAAGGATTAAAGAAAAAAAAAATCGCCAAGTGGTATAATTGATTGGTGCTCTGTCGGCCAAAAATAAAAGGAAAGCACCCACTATCGTCTTGAAACAATAATATATGTAAGTTAAATTTATATAACGTTGGTATTTGGTGTTTTGCGACATAAAAGAGAAACAGAAGATAGAAATTACAATTGTGGTAGTTCTTGAGTTTGAAATCAAATGGAAAACAGAAGTCTGAGCAGCAACATCTGATAATGGCTGCGTGGTTTCGTATAGATAAGATAAACAGCAGAAGAGCAGCTGAAATGTTGTTTTGGGTTCATGACTTTAACAGAAAAAAAATATAAAGTGAAGAAAAGGTGAGTGGTGGCGAGTTTGATTGTTTGTGATGAAGAAGAAGGTGGTAATATGGTTATAGGTGATGGTTTATGGCTGTGGGTTTCGATTGGTTGTTGATGCTCGATAGTTAAACCCGAAAGATAAGGAGTGGCAGAGAGATTAGAGAAGAAAAAAAAATGAGGTGATGATGTGGATCGTAAATTTTACAATGAATTTACATGGGTTAGATGGATGTGGTGGGTTACAATTGCTGAGACAGTAATCTATCAAGTTTTGTATTGTTGTGAAGATATTAGTCGACAAGGAGATCACGAATAATAAGAGGAAGGACAGAACAAGAGAAAAGATACAAAACTTGATTCTGATTTATAACAAAATTTGGATTAGTTCAAGTTTTAATTCCTGATTGGTACGAAATTTGAATATTGTGAATCAATCTACAACAGTGTTGAAAACGATATGCAACAGAATACGAATTTACTGTATTTGTGTACGGAGTATATGTATATTCTATTGTATTTACTCATATATACATATATATCTGAATAAATATTTGTATATACCGTATATTTGTGTAATTATCCGTATTTGTATTTGTTTAAAAATATATAGTTGTAGTTTATATATATATATATATATATATATATATATATATATATATATATATATATATATATATATACATATGTATATGAATCTGTTTTTCTATGTTTGGATATGTACATTCATAAATTTTTATAATTAATAAATATATTAATATTATTAATAATACTATTACTAATATTACCTATAATAATATTATTAATAAAAAAACTATTAAAAATAAATGAAATAATAATAATATGATAATATTAATAATAACAATACTTTCAATAATAATAAAAATAATAATAATATTAACAATAAATAATAATATTAACAATAAATATAATGACCATTATTAATAAGTTGTATTATAATATCATCAATAGTTATACATTTAAATCATATAGATATTCCTATATATTTACATTTTTATTTACATACAAATGTTCGTGAATCGTTGGGAGTAGTCAAAGGTCAAATATGTACATGAATACAGTTCAAATATTTTTAGACTTTAACATTACAGACTTCGCTTATCGTGTCGAACTTATGCAAAGATTAAGTTTAAATTTGGTCGGAAGTTTCCGGGTCGTCACAGTACCTACCCGTTAAAGAAATTTCGTCCCGAAATTTGAGTGAGGTGGTCATGGCTAACAATAAAATTGTTTTCATGACGAATATGGGTTGATAAATAGAGTTTTATCATTATTAAGTAATACAGATAAAACATTTCGATTATTCGAAGCGTATGAGTGAAGTTATCACAAAAGAGTGAAATGAGAAAGACAAGTTTCATCATAATTTTTGACTAGTCATGGTTGAATTTAGAAAATAAGGTGCGTCTTAGCTTTTGACGTTGCCTTGGTTGAATTCTGAAATTCAAGGGATTTAAAAGAAAATCTTCGAAATCTAAAAGTTTGACTCTTCGGCGAGCAAGGAAATTAAGATCTCTATAATTAAATACGGTGATCTGCATTGATTACTCTGTCTAATATTTTCACTATAAATTTTACCTTTTCCGTTCCATTAATCTTCACCACTTCAATACTCAATTCTCAAATTCAAAAGATCGTGAAATGCTTAATCCAGTTCTGATCTTTGTCCTTATCCTGATTATCGCAACAATCATTCTCCTTTTCCAACTTCCACCGAAGGAATCCGTTTATTTCTACTATGCTTTAGGGATTATTGTATTTATAATCCTCCCGTGTCTTTATATTGCTATACGCACTGATATCCACGGTTTGTAATTTCGGTGTTGTTGTTGGGCTTTATATTTTCTCTTATATTTTGGAGCTCTTTGCCTTTTTATTATCCTCCCGACCTCTAATAAAGCGAGTAATGGTCCAGAATTCGTAATTATGGAATTTCGAATAAACATCGTGTTCTAAATAAGAACTAATGTATTAGCACGATTTGATTTATCAAATTACCAGAATCACTGAGAATAGCACTATCAAGAAAATACTTTCTTGATATGTTCAGAAGTTAAGCATAATGAAAGAGTTATGTAACATGGCACGTGATGACGTTAGGATCTGTGAATCATCACGTCCCATTAGAAACTCAGCATGACTTACTGTAATATAATCACGTTGATCAAGTGTCATTATATTATACTAACTCATGCATCAGTTCCCAGCATTACTTCAATAACATTCATATTTTAAGCTCGAAAGTTTACAGAATATAGAAACTAACAGTTTCTTTATGATGTAATACTGATAGCACGAAGAGATTAATGATTTCAGATAAGAATAATTATAAAAATATCTCCAGAAATATGGAGGATATTTATAATGAAAGATACGGTAATATCTCGGAATATCTAAGATCAGCGGATGATAGAAACTATTGTCTGCAAGGGTTTAGAGTAAAGAGCAAGATATTCACTAAAGACTTTAGCAGGCATTGAATCATTTGGATTCTTTGAAGTCAAACTTATTCTTTGTGATTTGTCCACGGCTTTCTTCATAGTTTCGCATAATCTGCTTTTTGGTACTAAATTTTCTCTTGAATGTTTCCAATATAATGATATACAGGAAGCATGAAGAGGTATATAATTTCGGACGAGAATATTTATGAAAATATCCTCAGAAATATAGAAGATATTGATGATGATATTTTGGAATTTCTAAGTTCGATGGTTGATGGAGAAAGATTTTCCGCAAGATTTTAACATGACTTCGGGGCAAGATATTTTCTAAAGATTTCACGGATCCAGAATTATCTGGATTCTTTAAATTTAGGGTATGGTCCTTGTATTTGTCATTGGTCTTCTTCATGGTTAACTCTATCCGTTTTCCAGTTCCAACGTTTCTGAGCTTTTCCAACATATTATTCTCTATCATCAAACTTCCGATGATTAAGGTCGTTTACGGTTATCTACAGTTTCTGCTGCTTCATTCAGCTTTTTCAAAGTTCAATGTATTAATTCGTAGGCTGGGTGCTTTTCAAAATTTCAGAATGGAAGATCATTATTCTAAAAGATAAATGTTATACATATAACTGTTGATGTAGATATGCTGTGAGTTTTCAAAGTACTGATTGCCGATTCCTCTACATTTACTGCTACCATATCTGAATCATTAGTTATCGATCCGAGGTGATTTCAAGAGAATTGTGTTTTTAGATGATTAAACGCTGACGGTAATATGGTGAAATATAAAAGGTTCCCCGGTAACAATAAAAGAACATACATATAAGTCAAGGTGATAATAAGGTTGTTTCGAACGAAACGTCGAAGTTGATTTGTTGAAGCTGTGACAAAATTTGCTACCTTGAAAAGGGATCGCAAAGTTATTTTTGCTAATAAATGTCAAAGGACCTGACGCTACTATGTGTTGAACTTTTACTCAGTTGCCGAGAGTTTCTCAGGTGCATAACTATATGCACAAATCTTTCCTTCCGTAGATGAAGTGCGGTTGATTCATCATATCGATTGCGGTGTTTTCAAGAATTATGAAAGTTTGAATGCAGATTGGAATCGTCAAGGTACAATTAAGGTTTAAGATGAAATCAAGTGGCAACTTGAAGATATGTTTAGTTTCATATGTTATAATCAATATTTTAATTCATTTTAATTATCCAATGTCGACAGTCCATATTTGATAGTCCACAATTAACAGTCCGATAATACATATATAGCTTAATATATAATATCCGAATTAATTAATACGTATCGGGACCCGTGTACATGTCTCAGACTCGATCACAACTCAAAGTATATATATTATTATAGAATCAACCTCAACCCTGTATAGAGAACTCGATCATTACTGCATATAGAGTATCTATGGTGATTCCAAATAATATATATAGATGCATCGATATGATATGTCAAAACCTTGTATACGTGTCCCGATATTTAAAGTGCGTAAAATAAATAACAGGAATTAAATAACGATAACTAAAGTGTGTAAAGTAAATAACAGAAACTAGATGACAATAAATAAAATTGCGGGAATGTAAATTGCGATAATTAAATTGCAATAAATAAAATGCGATAAATAGAATGTAATCAGTTAGCTAGGAACAGTTAGCTGGAACAGTTAGCATGGTTTCTTAACAAAATTACATATTGTTAATTAGTCTGTTTCTAATCAATTTTTATTGTGTCCATTATTTCTTCATTATGCCACTTGTTGGATTCTGGTAAGTAAAAATCCAAATATGAAATTGAATTTGAATGAAAATGGTTATTCTGTGGTGAACGGATTCGTATATCGATAGATGTAGGTAGGATGGTAATCGACCGTTGAATCAGATTCGAAGACTGTACAATGTAACTTATTAATGTGAAATCTTAAATATTTCTCGGGTATTACCTACCCGTTAAAATATTTTTACCATTAACAGTTTGTACGAAAGAATTTTTAATCACAAACTTTATGAAAATATATTTACATATATATTTTCTTCAGATGTAATTATGGATTTAATGAGTCAATGTGATATTAAACTCATTAGATTTACGATTAGAACTATGATACATAATCTCTAAAACATTAGAGTTTACATAATCGTCATGTCGAACGAATATAAATGATGTAGAATGATTTGTGGAATGATAATTATACTCGAGGTACAGAATGAGATGTTGAGGCATGGATTGTTGAAACTTGGGTTGTTGGTGGTACTGGTGCCATTGGTGCTAAGGCTGGTGATGTTACTGGTGTTGGTGATACTGTTGATGATTGCAAATTGTATACCGTGCTCTCTAAAGTTAATACTCGAGCTCGGAGTTCTCTAACTTCTTCTACTAACCCGAGTTGTTTATCAACGTGAGGTAGAGGTCGGATATCTTCTCTAGTTCCATTAATGGTAGTTTCAAGACGAAAAATTCTTGCAAATAGGGTATAAACGGTATTGCGAACGGGTTCGCCGGTGAGCGGGTCAAGTACTCCAAGGTTAGGTGGTAGATTTGATTCATGATATGGAGTACCTTCTTCCTTTCTCCATAGGGTGAGTATGTCGCGAACCCATCTCCATTTTCTCCAGTAATCACGGTAGTTGATTGGTTGGTGTGCTCCTGTCACGCTGTCTTCGGAGTCAGAGGAACTTGGTCGATTCGTAGAGGCCATCTTAAACGATCTCAGGAAAGATTTTTGGTATGAAGAGTTTAGTGGCATCAATTGATAGTTAGATGGTATTCTCAATGCATAATTTGCATAAATATATATAGTACCAGGATCCCTTAAATTAAGGAGAAATTTATGAGATATCAGGCAAGGTCTACAGTAACAGATACACTAAGATATGAATTGTCAGATATGCTAAGATATGAATTTTGTCTATACACTATTCATACAGTCAATGCAGTAAAATGTGTCTAGACTAAGAATAATGAGTAGGTAATTTCCTAAGGATGATAAGCAGATGTTTTTCAATAAAAATGATAAGCAAAACTTTTGACATGCAGACACGGTCGAAGTCCAGACTCACTAATGCATCCTAACGACTATCAGTTAGGCACGCTAATGCAAGACCTGGTTCGCTAAGACCACCGCTATGATACCAACTGTAGAGACCCGTCCTAATCCATCCGGACGAAGTCCATATCGATTACAAACGATTCACAACAGTTGATTACATCACGAGGTAATTGACCTCTATATGATAAATTTTACAAACATTGCATTCGTTTTTAAAAGACAAACTTTCGTTACATCGACAGTTGACAGGCATGTAAAGAATTTCATAATATATCCAAATATAATTGACTTAATAATAATCTTGATGAACTCAACGACTCGAATGCAACATCTTTTGAAATATGTCATGAATGACTCCAAGTAATATCTCTAATATGAGCAAATGCACAGCGGAAGATTTCTTTCGTACCTGAGAATAAACATGCTTTAAAGTGTCAACCAAAAGGTTGGTGAGTTCATTAGTTTATCATAAAGAATCATTTCATAATTTTAATAGACCACAATATTTCATACTTCCATTTCTCATAATCATACGTCCCATGCATAGAGACAAAAATATCATTCATATGGATTGAACACCTGGTAACCGACATTCACAATATGCATATAAGAATATGCCCATCATTCCGGGATCCTCCTTCGGACATGATATAAATTTCGAAGTACTAAAGCATCCAGTACTTTGGATGGGGCTTGTTGGGCCCGATAGATCTATCTTTAGAGTTCGCGTCAATTAGGGTGTCTGTTCCCTAATTCTTAGATTACCAGACTTAATAAAAAGGGGCATATTCAGTTTCGATCATTCAACCATAGAACGTAATTTCGATTACTTGTGTCTATTTCGTAAAACAGTTATAAAAGTTGCGCATGTATTCTCAGCCCAAAAATATAAAGGGTAAAAAGGTAAATGAAACTCACGCATATAAATATTGTAAAACAGTAATGAAAGCATTTGCATGTATTCTCAGCCCAAAAACGTAAAGAGTAAAAGGGAGCAAATGAAACTCACGCATATAAATATTGTAAAACAGTTAATAAAGCATTTGCATGTATTCTCAGCCCAAAAATGTAAAGAGTAAAAGGGATTAAATGAAACTCACTTAATGTATTTTGTAGTAAAAATACATATTACTATATTGAACAATGCAGGGTTGGCCTCGGATTCACGAACCTATATCAATTGTGTATTTATTAATACGTATAATCGAAATCGAACAAATATTTATATTATTGTTAGTGATAATTTTTATATTATTAATTTATACATTTTAATATATATTTATTTTTATATACATAATCTTTTGTTTACAGAATAATAGTTATAGTAATACTAGAGTAATATTAATAATAAAAATGATAATAATTATAATACTTAATATATTTAATTAAGATAATAATGGTTATGATTTCATTAGTGATAAAAGTAATGATATTAATACTAATAATATACTTATATTAATAGTAATGGTTCTAATATTTATAAAGTGATAATAATAATGTTAATAAAAATAATGATATTAATAATGACAATAATACTAAATCGTATCATAATTATAATAAATGTGATAAGAATAGTTATAATAATTTTACTAATTCCATTAAATCATATTTTGATTAAAATTCTAGTTATTTTCATAATAATAATAATATTAATAATTAAAAGTGGTAATAATATGATACTTACAATTATAATAACTATGAAACTAATAATTTTTCTACTAATGGTAATTATGATAATATTTTAGTTGTAACAATAATAATAGTGGTAAAAGTGTTGATAATAAATATTATCTATTTTACTTGATAATAATACTAGTGATGATAATATTAGTATTAACAATAATAATACTAGTAATCCTAATTGTAATTTAAATTATGTTAGTAAAAATAAATGGTAATTCTTTTTAGTAATAATAATAATAACAACAACAATAATAATAATAATAATAATATATGTAAACTACCTTTAAGGGACTTAAAAAAATAAGCTGCTGGAGCCGGGACTCGAACCCACGACCTCTCATTTAAACATACACCCCCTTAACCATCTGGCCAAATTGATTTTCCTGGAACTATACACCTCAGTTTATTTATAACTCGTTATCACTTATCCCTCCTCATCAAACATCTCGGTACCAAAATGAAATTACGACCCAACAGTAGATGAACCTCGGCCCAACACCAAAATACAGCCCACGAACCAAGTCCAGTGACATTTAAATGGCCCAAGGGTTTAATCAGTGTGATTTGATGCTGCAGTAGCGAAAGGAAAAAAAAAATAACTCGAGAATGCAGTTACTCGACAGCCACTCTTCACTCTATGTTTAATATTTAAATCTCAATTCAAAAAGTGGGTCATCTTATTGTCAAAGATTCAGGAAACAACCATTAACAAAAGTACCCCCATAATTCGCTGTAACACACTTTCATCATTTAAATTCAAAGTTTTTTTTTTTTTCGTATGTATCCTGATTTGGGAGGGTCATTATCTTGCTGACCCCATTTATCATTATTATTAACATACCAAAATATATACATATAGTCAACAACTTCACAAGTGGGATTTATTTGTTTATGGCTCAAAAAGAAAAAAAAATATAATCAGCCATGTAAAATTTGATTATATGCAAGTGGGTTAAAGAAAAAGAAAAAGGTGATAGAATAAGATTGCATGATACCTCTAGGACACTGAATCATTTGGCCAGAAAGGATACAAGGACATATGGTCCAAGACTCAATTTGGTTTTCCCTTTTTCCTTTAATAATACTAGTGGGGTTTTCAAAATCATAAATGTCGGCCAAAGAAGGATTAAAGAAAAAAAAAATCGCCAAATGGTATAATTGATTGGTGCTCTGTCGGCCAAAAATAAAAGGAAAGCACCCACTATCATCTTGAAACAATAATATATGTAAGTTAAATTTATATAACGTTGGTATTTGGTGTTTTGCGACATAAAAGAGAAACAGAAGATAGAAATTACAATTGTGGTAGTTCTTGAGTTTGAAATCAAATGGAAAACAGAAGTCTGAGCAGCAACATCTGATAATGGCTACGTGGTTTCGTATAGATAAGATAAATAGCAGAAGAGCAGCTGAAATGTTGTTTTGGGTTCATGACTTTAACAGAAAAAAAATATAAAGTGAAGAAAAGGTGAGTGGTGGCGAGTTTGATTGTTTGTGATGAAGAAGAAGATGGTAATATAGTTATAGGTGATGGTTTATGGCTGTGGGTTTCGATTGGTTGTTGATGCTCTATAGTTAAACCCGAAAGACAAGGAGTGGAAGAGAGATTAGAGAAGAAAAAAAAAATGAGGTGATGATGTGGATCGTAAATTTTACAATGAATTTACATGGGTTAGATGGATGTGGTGGGTTATAATTGCTGAGACAGTAATCTATCAAGTTTTGTATTGTTGTGAAGATATTAGTCGACAAGGAGATCACGAATAATAAGAGGAAGGACAGAACAAGAGAAAAGATACAAAACTTGATTCTGATTTATAACAGAATTTGGATTAGTTCAAGTTTTAATTCCTGATTGGTACGAAATTTGAATATTGTGAATCAATCTACAACAGTGTTGAAAACGATATGCAACATAATACGAATTTACTGTATTTGTGTACGGAGTATATGTATATTCTATTGTATTTACTCATATATACATATATATCTGAATAAATATTTGTATATACCGTATATTTGTGTAATTATCCGTATTTATATTTATTTAAAAATATATAGTTGTAGTTATATATATATATATATATATATATATATATATATATATATATATATATATATATATATATATATATATACATATGTATATGAATATGTTTTTCTATGTTTGGATATGTACATTCATAAATTTTTATAATTAATAAATATATTAATATTATTAATAATACTATTACTAATATTACCTATAATAATATTATTAATAAAAAAAACTATTAAAAATAAATGAAATAATAATAATATGATAATATTAATAATAACAATACTTTCAATAATAATAAAAATAATAATAATATTAACAATAAATAATAATATTAACAATAAATATAATGACCATTATTAATAAGTTGTATTATAATATCATCAATAGTTATACATTTAAATCATATAGATATTCCTATATATTTACATTTTTATTTACATACAAATGTTCGTGAATCGTTGGGAGTAGTCAAAGGTCAAATATGTACATGAATACAGTTCAAATATTTTTAGACTTTAACATTACAGACTTCGCTTATCGTGTCGAACTTATGCAAAGATTAAGTTTAAATTTGGTCGGAAGTTTCCGGGTCGTCACATTATGCTCCTAGTATTAGGAGCAATATATTTTGAAAGATGCTAGTTTTGAACTTGCATTTACGCTCTTTGCTTTTTAAGTTTCTAAGGATAATATTTTTTTATCTTAATGCCTATCCATGTGATTGTGTTTTTAAAATTTATATACATTGTGTGATTTTAAATGATAAATCATGTGTATACCTGTATCGCCAAATAATTCAAGCAAGACTTGAATAAAATCTATCTATGACATTGTCATCTTGGTCACATAAACAATGCATTTTAAAACCCATTCTATTGGATTTTTGGAATCAACTGACTACGAGTCATTTGATATACGCGAGTAATGTTTATGTGAAAAGATGACGAAGGCTTTTTTTCTCCTAATTAAGTCAAAGAGCTAAAGATCTTTTAGGACTTATACATATTGATGTATGTGGCCCTTCTAAACAATGTCTAGATGGTGAAACTTACTTCATTACATTAACTGGTGGTTATAGTAGATATGGTTATGTTTACTTGCTGAAACATAAACATGAAGTATTTGAAAGGTTTAAAGTCTTTCATAATGAAGTAAAGAATCAGCTTGAAAAGACCATTAAATCACTTGTTCTGATGGAAGAAGTGAGTATATGAGTCACGAGTTTTTGGACCACCTGGAGAATGGTGGGATTATCTCACAATTCACTCCGCCTTAGACACCACATCACAATAGTGTGTTTGAGTGGAGGGATCGACCTTTACTTGATATGGTTTTGATCAATGATGAGTCTGACTACTCTATCATAGTCTTTTTAGGATATGAATTTGAGTCTGCTGCAAGCATACTCATTATGGTTCCAACTAAGAAGGTATAAAAGACACCATGATCTATGGCATGGGAAGAGTCTCAAGTTGTCTTATTTGAAAGTCTGGAATTGTGAAGTATATGTGAAACATGACACTTTAAACAAAATCCAGAAGTATCGATGTCACTTTTGTGATACTCAAAGAAAACAATGGGTTACTACTTTTACTACCAAGCTGAAAATAACGTGTTTTCTACTCGGTCTGCTGAGTTCTTTTAAAGAGATCTTCTCTTACAAGAATTTAGTGAGAGTAAAGTAGATCTTGAAGAATTCAAGAAACACAAAGTAACATACCTTCTATAAATACTAGCTATCCACACGTTAAAGCTGGACACACTGTCGGTGAGCCAGAACGTGTTGCACCTACACATCATAGATCTAGTAGAAATCTTCATAGACCTGAGGTATTATCTTCTGATTAATTTAGATGAACCTCATTTAGGGGATTATGATGAACCCACTAGCTATCATGAAGGGTCATATCAGATTATGAGAATCTGCCAAATGACGAGATACTATGAATGCAAGGATGCAGTCCATGAAAGAAAATAAAGTATGAGACTTGAATAATCTTCTACCCAGTTGTAAGATATTAGGGTGTAAATGAGTCTTCAAAGAGAAGACTGGCATGGACGGAAATGTAAAACTTTTAAAGCTCTATTCGTGGCAAAAGGTTATGATGAAACTTTTTCAGTGATTACGAGCTTTATAAATTAGGATACTTGTTGCCATAGCTACTTTCCATAATTATGAAGTATGGTAAATGGCTATCAAACCGCTTTCCTAAATGGCGACCTAAGCGAGGACGTATATATGGTTCAGCCAAAAGGGTTTATATATCATAAGTATCCTAATAAAGTATGCAAGCTTCTAAAATCTATTTATGGATTAAAGCAAGCATTCAGGAGCTAGAATCTTAAGTTCGATGAGAATAACAAAGAGTTTAGTTTTTCTCAAAATCAAGATGAGCTCCATGTTTACATTAAATCTAGTGGTAGCAAGTAGTCTTCTTGATCTTGTATGTTGATGACATACTGCTTATTGGAAATAACATTTCAACTTGCAAGATGTCAAGTCTTGGCTTGAAAAATGTGACGACCCAGAAATTTTCGATCAAATTTAAACTTAATCTTTATATGATTTCGACACGATAAGCAAAGTCTGTTATGTTGAATTTCAAAAATTTTAGAATTTGTTTCATGAATGCATTTGACCTTTGACATTACCCCGACGATTCACGAACAATTGTTTGTAAATAAATATGTATACATATATAAATGTAAGTATATATATAATAAAGTGAAATTATAAAATATAAATATTAGAATTAAATATGTAAAATAAGATATAAAATAATTAAGTGTAATTTAAAATGAATATATATATATATATATATATATATATATATATATATATATATATATATAAAAATATATATGATTTCTGCGTATAATTATTATTATGTGTATATTGTACTACATATAAAGTTATAAATAGATAATAAATATTCGATAAAAGTTATTATGTAATGTAGTACATGAATTCTACATAATTAATAATATGATACAAGTTAAAATTTAGTTGTTATATTAAAATTATTACTTTCAGAAATATTAACATTAATATCAGCATTGTTAATATTATTATATATATATATATATATATATATATATATATGTGTGAAATTTGATACATTTGATTTATTGTAATATTATTGTTATTAACATTATTATTATCATTATTAATATCATTCTTAATATAACTAGTAATAAAATTATTATTTTAGTTATTATGATTAATATTAGTATTATTATTAGATATTATCATTATTATTATTATTATAGATTATCAACATTATTATTATTATAAAAGTAATATAATTCATTAATATTATCATTAATAACATTGTTATTAACATTATTATTAACAATTATTGTTATCATTATTCTTAAATTATAAGTATGGTTACCAAGTGCTTAACCACTTAGAATATTTTTATTAAAACGTTTATGTATATGAAATCTTGTGGTCTATTACTATTACGAAAATGATTGATTATGATAAACTAATGAACTCACTAACCTTTTGGTTGACACTTTAAAGCATGTTTATTCTCAGGTATTAAAGAAATCTTTCGCTGTGCATTAGCTTATTTTAAGGATATTACTTGGAGTCATTCATGACATACTTTGAAAGACGTTGCATTTGAGTCGTTGAGTTCATCAAGATTAATATTAAGTCAATAATAGTTGGATGTAATATGAAATGGTATGCATGCCGTCAATTTTGATGTAAAGAAAATTTGTCTTTTAAAAACGAATGCAATGTTTGTAAAATGTATCATATAGAGGTCAAATACCTCGCGATGTAATCAACTATTGTGAATCGTTTATAATATATATGAACGGGTCCTTTCAGTTGGTATCAGAGCGGTGGTCTTAGCGAACCAGGTCTGCATTAGTGTGTCTAACTGATAAGTTGTTAGGATGCATTAGTGAGTCTGGACTTCGACCGTGTCTGCATGTCAAAAGTTTTGCTTATCATTTGTGTCAAAAATTACCTACTTATCATCCTTAGGAAATTACCTGCTTATTATTCTTAGTCTAGACATGTCTTGCTGCATTGATTACATGAATACTGTATAGATAAAATTCATATCTTAGCGTATCTGCTAAATCATATCTTATCGTATCTATTACCGTAAACTTTGCCTGACATATTTCGTAAATTCCTCCGTAATCTATGAAATCTTTTGATCTATATATATAGATATTCTATGTAGTTAGAATACCACCCGATAGCCTGAAAATCATTTCGTATCGAAAAATCCTTTATCAAATCGTACGAAATGGAATTCGTCATCAGTTCAAGTTCCTCGGATTCCGAAATAGAATCTCACTCAAGCTCCGAAAGCAGTGTGACTGGAATGGATCAACCAATCAGCCATCATCTATTCTGGATGAATTGGGGATGGGTTCATAGCCTCCTTAATCATTGGAGACAAGAAGAAGGCGATCCTTTCCATCCACCACATTGCCCTCTTGGCGAAGAACCTGAAGCACTTACCGGCGAACCTGTCCGAAACACCATTTTCTCTCTCATTTCCAGAGTATCTCGTCACGATTATATACTACACCAAATTCTAGATCTTATTTATCCACTCGTCTGAACCGACAATCACCCCGGTGTAATAGAAGAAGTCTACGAGCTTCGCACTCGGGTAGTGGCTTTGAAGAATATGGTGCAAAGATTACAAACACCAGCAGCAGCACCAGCAACATAACCAGTACCACCATCAACAACATCAACAGTACCATTACCACCACCAACAACAACCGCATCGCAAACCTCAACTTCACAATCTGTCCCATGAGCATCGACGTCATACGCCCTGTAGATACTAAGGAATACCACAACGATGAAGTATTGATTCATAACTTCATTGGGAAAACATTCTACGACGATTATGTAATTTTTAAAGTTCAGAAATTATCTATCCTAGCCTTAGCCATAAATCAAATGAGTTTAATTTAATATTAACTCATTAAATCTATATTACATCTGAAGAAATATACACATATTTCCATAAAGACTGTAATAAAATTCTTTTGTACAAAATATTAATTGTGACATTTTTTTTACTGGGTAGGTAATACCCGAGAGATATATAAATTCACAATTAATATGTTACATTCTTCGAATCTAATTCAGTAAATCATCCATTATACTCCCTACTTTCACAACAATATACATTCTTTTATAGAAATCAAAACAACCATACTAATTCAAAAATCTAATTACATATTCTGATTTTGAAATCGCCGAATTCAATTCAAGATATAACCGGTATCATCACTCTTAGATTCTTACATCTTTCAAAGCTATACTTTGACTTCAAAACTGTGTTAGAACATCGTATGTATATTAACGATTATAATCTGTGTTCAAGCCCTTCGAAATACCTGAAGACACTTCAAATAATGAACAATCGAGATGATGATCTAACCACATGTTATCCACAGTTACGTACCTGAAAAACTCTTGAAACCAAGGTCATAATTTAACACGTATCCATGTCAGACCTTTTGACATTTACTAGCTAAAATAACTTTTCAATCCCTTCTAAAAATAGACGGTTTTGTCACAGCTCCAGCAAACCAACTTCAATTGTTCATTCGAATAAGCCTTATTATAATGATTACCCCTTCATCACTATTACCGGGGAACCTTTCATATCTCGCCACATTAGCAGTAAACTTATTAACAACTTCATTGATCTTTAACTTTCCGAAAAATCTTTATATTTATCAAAACCCCATCATTTACTCATCTGCATCTTGTAACGAGAATTGCCATACGAATCATCGGGAATTAGCAATCAGTATTTTGAAATCTCGCAGCATGTCTACGCCAACAATTATATGTGTCTATCTTCTGGACTTATATACTTTGAATGTGAAGTTTCTGAAAAACACCCTAAACTGCGAACTAGTTCTCGAAATGCTGATGAAGCAGCAAAAACTATAAACGACCTTAACAGTAAAAAGTTTGATGATAAAGAGTAGTGTGTTGGCAAAGCTCAGAAAAAGAGAAGATTTGGTACTAAAAAATACGGATTGAGCAAACCATGAAGAAGGCTGTGGATAAATCACAAGGACGAAATCTACCTTTAAAGAATCCAAATGATTCCGTGTCTGCTGAAGTCATTATCGAATACCTTCCTCCTGACTCTAAACCCTTACGAATAATATTCTTCATCATCCTCTGATATTAGAAATTCTAAGATATCATTGTATCTTTCATTATAAATATCCTCCATATTTCTGAAGATATTTCCATAATTATTCTTATCTGAAATCATTTACCTCTTCGCGCTGTCTGTATTACATCATAAAAAAAACTATTTTAGTTTCTAAATTCTGAAACTTTCGAATTTAAAATTGGAATATTTTTGAAGTAGTGTTGGGAACTGAAGCATGAACTAGTATAATATAATGACACTTGATCAACGTGATTATATTACAGTAAGTCATGCTGAGTTTCTAATGGAACGTGATGATTCACAGAACATACCGTCATCATGTGCCATTTACACGACTCTTACATTCTACCAAATCTCTAAACATATTAAGAACATATCTTCTTGATAGTTCTATCTTTTCGGATATTCTGGTAATTTGCCAAATCAAGATCGTACCATTACAATTTCCTTCTTAGAACATTAACTATGTTCATCCAAAACTTCATACCTACTAATTCTGGACCATTATTCGCTTGACTTAAAGCCGGGAAGAGACAACAACAGTATGAAACTCCGAAATGTAAGGGAGAATATAAAGTCCAATAACAACACATAAATTACAAACCGTGTATATCAATGTTTATCGCAACATAAAGACACCGGAGAATTAAAAACACTATAACCCCAAGGACGAAGTGGAAGAAAACAGATTCCTTCGGTGGAAGTTGGGAAAGGAGAATGATTGTTGCGATAGTAAGGATAAGGACAAGGATTAGAACTGGATTAAGCATTTTCGCAATCTTTTAAAATTGGAATTGAGTATAGAAGTGGTAAAAACTAATGGAATGGAAAAGGTAAATATATAAGGGAAATATCATAAGTAGTAATCGGGACAGATCATCGCATTTAATTAAAGAGATCCTAATTTCCTTAAATCTCGAAGAAACAGATCTTATAGATTTCCAAGATTTTTTTTTTTTGAATCCCTTGAATTCCAGAATTCAACCATGACTAAGTCAAAAATTATGACGAAACTTATTTTCCTCATTCCAATATTTTGTGATAGCTTCACTCATACGCTTCGAGTAATCGGATCATTTTATCCATATTACTCTATGGTAATAAAATACTATCTATCAACACATATCCGTCATGAAAATATTTTTATGGTTAGCCATGATGACCTCGATCAAATTTCGGGACGAAATTTCTTTAACGGGTAGGTACTGTGACGACCCGGAAATTTCCGACCAAATTTAAACTTAACCTTTATATGTTTTCGACACGATAAGCAGAATTTGTAATGTTGAATCTCAAAAAGTTTGGAACTACATTCATGTAATCAATTACCCTTTGACCGTGTTCGACGATTCACGAACAATTATGTGTATATAGATATGTATATATAATATATAATATTAACTGAAAACATTAACAAAGTATTAGATATATGCTACTTTACATGAACGTAATTGTTTCGATATATTTATCGACAGAATTAAGAGATAATATCAAATGATTGAATTATCCGATACATTATGATATGATTACGGGCCTATGTTATGAGGTCCACTGTGATTTAAGAAATCTATTCTTTTTGACAATATTCGGAAAATGGTAAAGTGATTTATAAGTAAGAACAAATGTGTCAATTAACGGGAACTAGACAAGGGTTAGTGGAAATTCCTGTTTAATTTTCAAGGCATGTTTTATAATATTTTCCTAGTGACCTTGATAAGATAACTATGTTAACTTTCATTTTATTTAATATGAAAGTAAGAACGTGGAGTGTAAATAACTTAGATGTTGGATATCGACAAGTTAAGTAACTCGACATTTTTCATTAAGATGATTTCATACGTTTATTTAACCTTTGGACTTTATCCCATGCTTCACCAACAGAATGTCATTTAAAAACTTGAAACCTATTATGAATATATATAATTCTACTTTTCTAAAATGTTTTATGATATAACGATTTAAATTAATATTAAATATATTTATACGCGTATTATAGGCACATAGTTTTATACTTTTACTATACTTTAACTTTACCTTTACTTTACTTTTACTTTACTTTAACTTTAATAATTCATATTTAATAATTCACTTTAATAATTCATACTTTAATAATTCACTTTAATAATTCACTTTAATAATTCACTTTAATAATTTATACTTTAATAATTCACTTTAATAATTCATATTTTAATAATTCACTTTAATAATTCATACTTTAATAATTCACTTTAATAATTCAAAAATTTATTATAAATAGAATTCAATAGGTTTCATTATTTCATAGAAAACTTGAAAATATATTTCTCTAAACTCTCTCAATCGAATTACATATATATATTTACTTAGTATTACTTCAAGATATTATTAGTATACATAAAATACTACGACGGAGTTATATTCAGACGATTTCAAAATAAGTTTTCAAACGGAATAGAGCTAAGGAAATTATGGGTTATAGCTATGAAGGTTATGGGTATTGATCTAGGGTATTGCTCGTGAGGTCAACCTAACGTTTATCATTTTCGTTGCGTCTACGTACTTTCCTGCAATATTGAATCACAATATTGAAACGTTCGTGAATCCGAGACAAACCCTGCATTTGTTCAGTGTCGTCATATACACAATTGCTACGAAATACAGTATTGTGAGTTTCATTACTCCTTTTTTTATATATATTTTTGGGCTGAGAATACATGCAATGTTTTACGAAATGGACACAAGTACTAAAAACATATTCTACGTTGAGTTGTACCACTTTGCATATTTTTCCCTAATAGCTTGGTAACTACCATTTACATGCGGTATTGTAAATGCGAATCCTGTTGATAGATCTATCGAGCCTGACAACCCCAACCGGACTGGACGACCAGTATTCAACGGTTGCACAGTACTTCATTCCAGTGACTACACTTGGTACAGTGTAGTGAGATTTCATAATAAAGGGAATATGCGACGTTGATTAAAAGTTAAGTATGGTTACCAAGTGTTCAACCACTTAGAATATTTTTATTAAAACGTTTATGTATATAAAATCTTGTGGTCTATTACTATTACGGAAATGATTGATTATGATAAACTAATGAACTCACCAACCTTTTGGTTGACACTTTAAAGCATGTTTATTCTCAGGTATTAAAGAAATTTTCCGCTGTGCATTGGCTTATTTTAAGGATATTACTTGGAGTCATTCATGACATACTTTGAAAGATGTTGCATTCGAGTCGTGGAGGTTATCAAGATTAATATTAAGTCAATAATAGTTGGATGTAATATGAAATGGTATGCATGCCGTCAATTTTTGATGTAAAGAAAGTTTGTCTTTTAAAAACGAATGCAATGTTTGTAAAATGTATCATATAGAGGTCAAATACCTCGCGATGTAATCAACTATTGTGAATCGTTTATAACGTATATGAATGGGCCCTTTCAGTTATAGTTTTCTAGATTGCTAAGGCACCCTTGCTAGCAAATAAGGCACACATAAAGATGCAATCCTGGTTCTCTATAACAACCTGATTTGCTCTGATACCAATCTATCACACCCCTACTTAGGGCCTGGGTGAAACGTGACTTAATACCAAACAAACCAACATATTATAATAAATGAGAACTATACTAAATGATAAAATCAAACTTTATTGAGAGTACGCAGCGGAAAATGAAATGTCATTACAAAGGAATAAAGTAAATGTTTAAATGCAATAGTAATAAATGCGATATCTCTTGATCCTATGTCCAAGTAGCATCACATAAGCAGTAGATAAATAACTTGATCAAACAGCACCTGAGACAAAACATGCTAAAGTGTCAACCAAAAAGGTTGAGTGAAGTTCATAGGTTTAAAAAATAAGTTTGACCGTTGTTTTAGACCACAAGATTTAGTTTGTAAAGTTGATCTCCCCCAGGATCAAAAAGTTATGCCAAGGCGTGATATTTAGACTAAACGTTCAAGTTTGCCCCAATGACAAGTTGTGTGTGTCCTTGTCGGTTTAATTTCATTATTAAGTAATACAAATACTTAGTCAAATGTATCGGGGACGTTACTCCCGATAGGCCTACCCCCAATAATTAAGCATGCAATCAACGAGCAATTAAAAATATCACTGTAGGGACTTAGTCGGACATAGCCGGGTATAGCATAGTTTTAACAGTTGGCACTTGTGTCAAAATTGTAAATAGTAAAAGTAGCATGTGTCTCACCCCAATAAAAGTAAATAAGTTTGCTAGCAATAAAGAGTGGGGCTATGAATTCATCTTAGTAAGCAGAGAGAGATGATGATTATTCCTTGGAATAGAAAGTTGGAACGAACAGAAAGTCAACCTATTGACATTTAAGAGTAGTAAGTGTTTTTTCCCATGTTTAAGTAAATGTTTAAGTATGATAGTGTTTTAAGTATAGTTCGTTTTCCTTTTTTAGTAAATTTCTATTTTTAGAAAGTTTCCACTTTTAGTAGGTTCCTTATTTTAGTAAGTTTCTATAACTAGAAAGTTTCTACTTTTAAGAGTGTTTTCCATTTTAGGATACTTGCCGTATTAGATAAGCTTCCAATCACTCATTTCCCTTCGAAAGGCCATTTCAGGTCTAGGGGCTTGAGCTATAGGACCCTTTAAATCGGAAAATCCAAACCCTTTCGCCTAGAGTTTCGTAGAAACCATTCGTCAAGAAAGTTTGAAGATCTATACATCTCTAATACATATCCCAAAATGTTTTTATGAGTTATAATATAAGTAGTAGGTTATAGGTGTTAGTAATAGTAATAGTGTATACATGTTAATTAATAGTATAAGTAGTATTAGGGTTTCATTAATTATGGTTAGTTAATTAAAGTAGTATTTAATAACTAGGGTTTAGTAATTAATGTCCTAGGGTTTAATAAATTAGGGTTTAGTAAATAAAGGTTTTATTTAATATAGTAATGATTAGGTAATGATTAGGGTTTTAATAATTAAAGTGGTATTAAATAATTAGGGTTAGGTTTAATGAATTAGGGTTTTAAGTAATTAGGGTTTTATATATATATATATATATATATATATATATATATATATATATATATATATATATATATAAATATATATATATATATATTATATATATATATATATATATATATATATATATGTATATAATTCGTATATATGTATATATATATATATATAAAAATATTTTTTACATGTATATATATGTATATGTCGATATATATATATATATATATATATATATATATATATATATATATATATATATATATATTTTGTTTCCTAAATTAACCATAAACAAATCTTTCATGTAATAACCTAGGGTTTAAAGATCAAAGTTTCCTTTTTCCTTTTTTTTCTTCTTGGTTGACATACATATATATATATATATATATATATATATATATATATATATATATATATATATATATATATATATATATATAGATCTAGGTGTGTTTATGTATATATTTATGAATAAACAAGTTTATAACATGAATTAAAGATCAAAGATTATTTAAACAAGTTAGGGTTTATGTTATACCTTTGAAGATTCAAGATGATTAACAAAGAAGCGATGAACACGATGAAGATTGAAGATCAAAGCCTTGAAAAACTTGAAGAACTCCTTGAAGATTCTTGAAGAACGCGAAGAACACTTGAAGATCACCTTGAAGATTGATGATGATTTCGATGGGTGGTGGTGGTGATTTCAGTTTGGGGAGCCGAAATAGGGAGAGAGGGAGAGAGATTTAGGAGAGAGAATTGTTGTTGTGATTTGGTACATTGAAAAAGTTTAGGTTAGGCCTCTATTTATAGGAGTGTTAGGACTATTCTAGAGTTAGGGTTTAATAAGGAATTACTTAGGGAATAAGCTAGCTTGAAGAGGGGGTTAGGGTTGTTGTTTGGGCCAAAAATTAGAGGGGTAGAATGGTAATTTTGCCCTTCCAAAATCGGCTAGGGTTTTATTAGGGTTAGGGTTTAACTTTTTCACTTAAGTCCTTGTATTTTAGATTAGTTCAAATGATTCCTTAATTATCCAAGTTTAATTATTTTAAGTACACAAGTTTTAAAGTTATTTATTTATTCACAAAAGTTAATAAGTCCTTTATTTTTTTATTTTTTTATCTTTTATTAACTTATCGTTTACAAAGATAATCATTATATTTTATAATTCTTAACGCTTAATAATTATTGATTAAAGTTTAATTATATTGTTGGGCATTTAATAAGGAAAAGTATAGAATGGAAAAATAAGAAATATAGAATGGAAAAATGAGGGTCGTTATAAAATTGAATCTCAATCACTAAAAACGTCCAAAAACAGTTAGCTATCGATTTCCTTTTATATTTTTTTATATATATTTCTGTACTGGAAGAATAATCCCTGTCGATTTTATTGGGCTACAAAACAATTGACTACAGTTGTAATTGGAATCATACCACCTCACATTATCATTTATAAATCACAGAAGTCACTAAAAACTCCTAAACTGATCGGATTTAAATCAAAATATTGAAGAACACTGCTAAAACTCTGTTTCTGTTTCCATTTTTCAAAATAATTGATTTCAAATTAGATTTCAAAAATTACAAATGCCGTTTTGTTAGGAACCTGCTAAACAATCTTTCTGGAAAGTTTCGACTTTCAATTTTTCATATCGAAATCGAATTTAAGAGTCAAAGTTAATTTTTTAAAAGTCAAAGTATATGTTCATCGAGAAATTCAAGCTCAATTGGATGTTTTCAGTTAAATTAATGACCCAGAAAGTTTCTATGATAGATTTGGAACCTTTTTCATGTTATAATCATAGCCTGAAATGTTCTAAAAGTTTGAAATCAAATTCGAGTTCATCGTTGTTCTTCAAGAAACTGTTACAGCGATAATTTTTTTTTGTTTTAAATAAATTAAATAAATCACAACTAGTAATTTTGCTTCAATTAAAAGTTATAAAAGATGTTAGCTTGTTGTTAAACTGGGATTAAACCCGGGTCGATCCAGTTTGTGTAAAGAAGAAAAAGAAAAAGGGAACATATTAACCGGGTTAAAAGTAATTAAGTGGTGATTATAACAGAAAAATAAAACGGAGCAGCTGGTTGGGTACATGTCGGGTTAGCGAGTGGTCACGGGTTAGAGCCCGGTCGTGGGCTTTTTTTTAGGAAAACATTGAAAGGTAGCCTTTTTATTACTTTTATTATTATTGTTAGTATTGTTATTATTATTATTATTGTTAGTATTTTCATTAATTTAATTATTATTATGATTATTGGTGTTATAATTATTAGTATTATTAATTAACACTTATCATTATTATTATGATTATAGTAAGTGAATTGTTACTAATATTATTATTACTAATATTATTATTATTACAAAGTATTAATATTTAGGATTATTATTGTTATTATTATTATTATTGATATAATTAGTATTATAATTATTACAAATATCATAACTATAACTATAAGTATTAGGAACATTATTTATCATTAATATATTTTTATATGTAAGATTATTATAAATTGTATCATTTTAGTATTATTACCATTATTATGATTATAATTATTATTATTATTATTATTATTATAGTACAATTATGATTATTATTATTATTAATAAATATTATACATTTATGAACTAAACTTGGAAATTATGGAAACTCTTATAATCTTGAATAAGATAAGTATTTAGATAAATATAAGATTTATATTGATTAAGATATAACTATGATCGTGAATATTGTAAATAAAGTATCTATACATATGTAAATATAGATATAAAACCGTTATGTTCTTAAGATATTAATAAGTATTATTATTAGCAATATTATTATTATGATCATTACTAATATTATATTATTATTATCATTATTAACATTACTATTATTATTATTATTACTATCACTATTATTATTATTTCAAATAAATATTTCAAATATATCAATATAAAGTTTTAATACATAATATGATATTTTTCTAAACGTCAATATAGGATAATTATAATACGTAACATATCTACTACTTTAAATCCGTTATATATATATATATATATATATATATATATATATATATATATATATATATATATATATATATATATATATATAGTTATACAAATTTTGAGTATTTAAAATATAAATAAATAGTCAATAAATTACTAATATAAGAAATATATTAAAATACAAATTTGTTCGATTTCGATTATACGTTTTAATACATATATGAATGATATAGGTTCGTGAATCCAAGGCCAACCCTGCATTGTTCAGTTTCGTCGTATGAATATTTTTACTACACAATATTGGATCGTGAGTTTCATTTGCTCCCTTTTTCAATGCTTTTGCGATATATATTTTTGGAACTGAGAATACATGCGCTGTTTTTATAAATGTTTTATGAAATAGACACAAGTAATCTAAATTACATTCTATGGTTGGATTATCGAACCGAATATGCCCTTTTTTAGCTTAGTAGCCTAAGAATTGGTGTTTATGATAATTGCCACCAATTGACGCGAATCCTAAAGATAGATCTATGGGCACTAACAAGCCCCAGTCAGAGAATTTAAACTGCTGTAGTACTTCGATTTATCATTTCTGATGTGAGTCCCGAAATGATGGGGATATTCTATATGCATCCTGTTAAGGTTGGTTACCAGGTGTTCACCATATGAATGAATTTTAATTCGCGAGTTATGCGTGTCAATATATGAAATCTTGTGGTCTATTAAAGTGATGCAAATTAATGACTATGATAAACTAATGAACTCACCAACCTTTTGGTTGACTTTTTAATGCATGTTTATTCTCAGGTATTAAGGAAATCTTCCGCTGTGCATTTGCTCATTTTAGAGATATTACTTGGAGTCATTCATGACATATTTCAAAAGACGTTGCATTTGAGTCGTTGAGTTCATCAAGATTAATATAAAGTCATTCATAGTTTGGATATATTATGAAACGATATGCATATCTGTCAACTTCCGATGTAATGGAAGTTTGTCTTTTAAAAATGAATGCAATGTTTGTAAAATGTATCATATAGAGGTCAAATACCTCGCAATGTAATCATATGTTATTATATTCGTCCTTATGGATTAGGACGGGTCGTCTCATGTGGTATCAGAGAGGTGGTCTTAGCGAATCAAGTCTTGCATTAGTGTGTCTAACTGATAGTTGTTAAGATGCATTAGTGAGTCTGGACTTCGACCGTGTCTGCATGTCAAAAGTTTTGCTTATCATTTCTAGTCGGAAATCATCTGCTTATCATCCTTAAGAAATTATCTGCTTATCGTTCTTAGTCTAGACACATCTTACTGCATTGATTACATGAATAGTGTATAAACAAAATTCATATCTTAGCGCATCTGTTACTATAGACTTGCCTGACATATGCCGTAAATTTCTCTGTAATCTATGAAATCTTTTGCTCTATATATATAGATATTCTATGTAGTTAGAATATCATCCAATATTCAAAAATCATTTCATATCGAAAAACCCTTTATTCAATCGTACGAAATGGAACTCGCCACTAGTCATCCTCTATACTGGATGAATTGGGAATGGGTTCGTAGTCGACTTAATCAAGGGAGATGCAAAGAAGGCAATCCCTTCCAACAACCGAATTCACCTCTTGGCGAAGAACCTGAAGCACTTACCGGTGAACCTATCCGAAACACCATATCCACCCGCATGGTCTGATATCTCACAACGATTATATGATATCCTATTTTCTGAACCTTATTCATCTGCCTGTTCCAACCGCCAATCATCCCAGAGTAATAGAAGAAGTCAACGAACTTCGCGCTCGAGTAGTGGCTTTGGAAAATATGGTGCAAAACTTACCAGCTTCAGCAGTATCATCGGCACCAACAGAACCACCAACATCAATACCAGTACCACCAACAACCCAAGTTTCAACATCACACGCCTCAACATCTCATTATGTACCTCGATCATTATCATCGTTCAACGAATCGATCTACATCATTTATCTTCGTTCTACATGACGATTATATAATCTCTAATGCTTTAGAGATTATATATTCTTGTTCTAATGGTAAATCAAATGGGTTTAATATCATATTTACTCATTAAATCCATGATTACATCTGAAGAAAATATATATGTATATATGTTTTCATAAAGATTGTAATTAAAAAAAAAATTCTTTCGTACAAACTGTTAATGGTGAAAATATTTTAACGGGTAGGTAATACTCGAGGAATATTTAAATTTCACATTAATAAGTTACACTGTACATTCTTCCAATCTGATTCAACAGTCATTTACTATCCTACTTACATCCACAGATATACGAATCCGTTCACCATAGAATAACCATTTTCATTCAAATTCATATTTGGATTTTGACTTATCAGAATCCAACAAGTGGCATAATGAAGAAAACTTTGGACAAAACAAAATTTGTTAGAAACAAACAAATAAACTATGAGAAATTCTGTTAAGAATCCACGCTAACAAAATCCTAGCTAACTGTTCCTAGCTAACTGGTTACATTTTATTTATCGCAATTTATTTATCGTCATTTAATTTCTGTAATTAGTTTACGCACTTTAAATATCATTGTATAAATCGGGACACGTATACAAGGTTTTGACATATCATATCGACGCATCTATATATATTATTTGGAATAACCATAGACACTATATATGCGGTAATGATCGAGTTAGCTATACAGGGTTGAGGTTGATTCTAAAATAATATATATACTTTGAGTTGTGATCGAGTCTGAGACATGTATACAATGGGTCACGATACGTATTAATTAATTCGAATATTATATATGAATTATTGAATTACTAACTGTGGACTACTACTGTGGACTATCAACATTGGACAATTAAAAATGAATTAAAATATTAATTATAACATATGAAACTAAACAATTCTTCAAGCTTGCCATTTGATTTCATCTTAAACCTCATTTGTATCTTGACGATAACAATCTGCGTTCAAACCTTTCATGATTCTTGATAGTGCTCCAAATGAACATATATTTAGGCACAATATCCTTCCAATATGTAAAGCTTTTAGTTGCAATTGTTCTATTTTTATGTAATATTCGTTTAAATAAATAAGTGCGAAGACAAAAGAAGAAAATGACGATTTGAAGACGCAAATGACCAAAAAGCTCAAATGTACAAGATATAATTCAAGTGGTTCCATTTATTGATAAGAAACGTCTAAAAATGACAAGAGTACGAGCTGCGAAACTCAAAGTACAAGATATTAAATAGTACGCAAGGACGTTCGAAAATCCGGAACCGGGACATGAACCAACTATCAACGCGCGACGCAACAGAGCTAAAATTACAAGTCAATAATGCACAAGAATATAATATAATATATAATTAATTATATAAAATTATATATATTATATTATATATTAAATAAATAAGCGCAGCCCACGTTTAATTGAAGGATGTATGCTGGCCAGCCTGTCCATGCGATCGCATGGAAATAACAAAGGGAACCCATGCGATCGCATGGCTCCCAAACTCAGTTCACATCTATAAAAGGCAGCGAATTGGACGAGTAATATATATCTTTTTCTCTTCCTTTCTCTGTAAGAAATATATATATATATATATATATATATATATATATATATATATATATATATATATATATATATATATATATATATATATATATATATAATTTAAAGTTTAATTTAAGTTTAATAATAATTGGGTTATTGTAAGAAATGTTTTAAGGTTTTGTAAGTCTGAACTCTGTCCGTGTAACGCTACGCAATTAATCACCACTGTAAGCTATGTTCTTCCTTTTTAAATTAATGTCTCGTAACTAAGTTATTATTATGCTTATTTGAGCCGAAGTAATCGTGATGTTGGACTAAAATATTAAGATGGGGTTATTGGATTTTGTACCATAATTAAGGTTTAGACAAAAGACCGACACTTGTGGACATTGGACTATTGACTATTAATAGATAGGGGGTATTGTCTAATCGAATGACAACTCATTAGAATCTGTCGAACTTATCTTCAAATTAGTTAATCTAATAATTATTAAAATGATTATGTATGTTCTATTTAGTGACGTTTATATGACATCTTTTACGATCATTTAATTAATTATTCGGGTTGGGTAATTGATTATTCATTCTGATCAAGTGGGTAAATTAATATTCATATCTCGTTAAAACAGGGGTGGATTACATACAAGTATAATTGGTGTAATTGTTAACAAAGTAATAAAACCTTGGATTACACGCAGTCGATAACCTGGTGTACTTATTAAACAAAGTATTAAAACCTTGTTACAGTTCGAATCCCTAATTAGTTGGAATATTAGACTTCGGGAATAAGGTTAATTTGACGAGCATTTTATAATTATGACCGATGGACTATTATGGAAAAAAACCAAATAGGTATCAAATAATCCAGGACAAAGGATAATTAACCCGGGTAATAATTAATTAAAATCAAAATGTCAAACATCATGATTACGGAAGTTTAAATAAGCATAATACTTTTATTTCATATTTCATCGTACCTTTATTTACTGTAATTTTAATTACTGCAATTTACTTTATCGCAATTTAAATTCTATCATTTATATTTTCGTCATTTATTTTTACGCTTTATTTAAAATCGACAAACCGGTCATTAAATGATAAAACCCCCTTTTATATAATATTATTACTACTTATATATATATATATATATATATATATATATATATATATATATATATATATATATATATATATATTAAATATAGTTGTTAAAAATATAGTACGTATCACTAGCTCCCTGTGGAACGAACCGGACTTACTAAAAACTACACTACTCTACGATTAGGTACACTGCCTATAAGTGTTATAGCAAGGTTTAGGTATATCCACTCTATAAATAAATAAATAACTTGTGTAAAATTGTATCGTATTTAATAGTATTTCGCAGTAAAATTATAACTATTTCGTATACACCTCGCATAACATCAAGTATTTTTGGCGCCGCTGCCGGGGACTCGGTGAAAAACTATATATTTTTTTAAATATTTGATTTCTTATTTCATAAAAATATTTTGTTTTAGTGTTAAAAAATATAAATATATATATATATATATATATATATATATATATATATATATATATATATATATATATATATTTTAAGAACTTTATTTATAAAATTAAAAAGTACTTTTATTTTTAAGATTTTAAAATATAAGTTTATTATATTTTATATAAATATTCTATAAATATTTTCTATATTTTAAAATCAGAAAAAAAATTAATTAAAATTAAATTTGGGCCGAAGCCTGTTAAACCCGGATGGATCCAGGAAATCGTGGGCCATGCGATCGCATGACCTAGTTGACTAATCATCATGCGGTCGCATGATCTGTCTGGACAGGCAACATACCACGGAATTTTAATACGAAGTAGGGTTATTAAATATATTTATTATTTAAATCAATTAGGGTTTATAATTAATAATAATATTTAGTTTTAGTTTTTAAATTTGTATATTTAGTTTTAGTTTTTAAATTTGTATTTTAAGTTTTTGTATTTATTATTTACATATATAGATTATATATTTTTATAAAATATAATCTAAAAATAATATTTTTATAAAATTTGTATTGTTATCATTTTAGTTATAATTTGTACTTTTTAATCGTTTAATTTGTAATTTGTATATTTATCGTTCGTAATTAGTTTTAAACTTAGTTTTTGCCGTAGTTACTTTATATTTCTATATTTTTAGGCTTTGCCGTAAAATTCCTTAAGTGCTTTTTCTTTAGATTAAGATTTAAGCGCTTTAGAATGTTACGACATCGCTTATCGCTTTAATATTTAATAGATTTTAGTGCCTATTTAAGTTATTGTCATTTTGGATATAGATTTTCTTTTAAGCTTTAATACCTTTAGGCGCAACTTTTTAGATTTAGTTTTTAGACTTTTAAGTATCGACCTTTTTCTTTCTTATTTTTATTTTTTAACCTTTTATTTTTCGACGTTTTTCGACGCATACTTTTTCTTTCTCATTTCTCGACGCTCTAGTTTTTAGGACATAGAAATTTCTTTATTTTCTTTAAAACTTCGACGAAAAATTATTTTAAGTGGTTAAATTGATAGACATCCAAATTTTTTGGTTCGTAGTAATAGTTGGATTTGTTAGTGGCGAGTTGTGGGCTTTCGATTTAAAGGGTCCTGGCTACCTGCTGCATCTATTGGCTATTCGAAACGTGGGCAAAATCAGAAAAGTCTATTAATTTGATAACTTATATAATTTTTATCTTTTATAACTAATAGGATATTCAGTGAATGCACCGAGCAAAACGTTCACCACCTTTCATACGTTCACCTCCTGTAACTCGATCAAGACATCTAGCCAACATTGTCGCCGTTGATTTTTCTTTAGAATCATCATCTAGTCGACCGAGTACTCCAATTCAAATTTCTGATAATCCATTTTTTGAACCCGACCTCACAATTGAGAATCCGGAGGATATTCAAGGATAATTCAGAGATCCTGAACCACTAATCATTCCTCCGGAATCACAAATTACTCATCCAGAGATTGTCGAGGAAGAAACCATTAAATCAGAATCCTCTAGTGATTCAGATTCAACAAATTCAATTATGGAAGTAACGGAACCTCTAAGTATGGAAGATCGAATGAGAGCCACACGCACGGGCCAAGGTCACGCCATTATTAAGCCAGACATTAATGCGACAGATTATGAAATCAAAGGACAAATCCTACACATGGTAACTAATCAATGCCAATATAGTGGTACGCCAAAAGAAGATCCAAACGAACATCTTCGAACCTTTAATAGGATCTGTACTCTATTCACAATCAGAGAAGTTGAGGATGAACAGATCTATCTCATGTTATTTCCCTGGACTTTAAAGGGAGAAGCCAAAGATTGGTTAGAATCGTTACCTAAAGGGGCGATTGATACATGGGATGTCTTAGTTGAAAATTTTCTTAAACAATTCTTTCCGGCATCTAAAGCCGTGAGACTTCAAGGAGAAATTGTTACGTTCATGCAAAAGCTAAATGAAACATTATATGAGGCGTGAACAAGATTCGAAAAGTTGTTGAGAGAATGTCCTCAGCACGGTTTAGACACTTATCAAATAGTACAAATATTCTACCAAGGTGTCGACGTTGCTACACTAAAAGACATCGACACAGCAGCTGGTGGTTCCATTATAAAGAAAACCGCAACCGAAGCTCACAAAATTATTGATAACACAGCCTCCCACTCACATGAGTGGCACCAGGAAAAAGATATTTTTCGATCATCTAAAGCGTCTAGAGCCGATTCTAGCCATGACTTTGATTCTGTTTCTGCAAAAATAGATGCTTTCAAGAGACGAATGGAAAAGATGAATAAAGATATTCACGCAATACGAATCAGTTGTGAGAAATGCGGTGGACCACATTTAACGAAAGATTGTCACATTGAACAAACGATGGAACAACGTGAGAATGTTTCCTACATGAACCAAAGGCCGGGAAATAATTATCAAAATAATTATCAACCGCCAAGGCCAAACTTCAATCGAAATCAAAACATTCTTTACAATCCAAATGAACCCAACAATAACTCATACAACCAACAAGGTCCGAATAACCAATAAACTCAAAACAACACTTTCAATTAACAAAAACCTAGCTTATATAAACCACCACAACATACCGAAGAGAAAAAGCCAAATCTAGAAGAAATGATGGCAAAGCTAATGGAATCTCAAACACAATTTATTACATCTCAAACTAAAATAAATGAGAGGTTTGATCGGTTATTAAGAACTCAACAAGCTTCCATTTTGAATCTAGAAAAACACATAGGTACTCTTGCTAGCATGATGAGTGAGTGGGAACAAGAAAAGCTACCGAGTGATACTGAAGTAAATCCTCGAAATGAGAATGTTAATATGGTATCAATGAATTCTGAAAAAACCATTATCAGAAGATGGGAAGGTTTTTGATGTGAGTAACAATGAAGAAGTTACAACACCACCACCACCACCACCACCCGAGTATGTAAAGCCAGTGGTGACACCATACAGACCACCCATCCCGTTTCCAAGAAATGGAGTTGAGTATGAGAAAGTAATAGGTAATAAATTTTGTGATACATCTGGAAAGAAAAAGAAGAATAAGAAAGTGCAAGAAACAAAAACCGTAAAAATAAATCCGGTGAAGACAATTCCACCAAAAGTTCCACCCAGGTTGGGTGATCCGGGTGAATTTATTGTTCCTTATCTACTTAGTGATTGTGTCATGTATGATGCACTAGCAGATTTAGGTGCGAGTGTAAGTGTTATGCCTCTTTCATTATATAAGAGATTAGGAGTAGGTTGTGACGACCCGGGAATTTTTGACCAAATTTAAACTTAACCTTATAATGATTCCGACACGATAAGCAAAGTCTATTAAACCAAGTCTCAAAACATTGGAACTATTTTTCATAAATGCATTTGACCTTGACCATTCCTGACAATTCACGAACAACTGCTTGTAAATAGATATGTATATATAAATATATGTATATTTATTATAACTTGAAATATTTTAATAAAAATATTATATGGTTGTTAGAAATAATATTGAAACTAAAGGATAAATATGAATCGACTGAGTGCGAACATTTTTTTTATAGATTGTAAAATGAGCGAGTTAAATAATTGTCATTAACATGAATATAGGTAATGCATTTAATCAACCCACTTTCTCATAATCATGTTACATATGTGACTACCTGACTCCTTTCACCTTTTTGACTAAATAACACACCCATTTTTTTTTCTTTCTAAAATGTACTACAACTCAACCATGTGAATCATAACCAATCAAAAATAGTATTCATCAATCAACGTATTAGTCATTTCTTTATAGCTTTTCATGAAAGATGTGGGTCCCACTAGTGTTAGGATGCATGAACATAAAACTCATTTCTTGTTCTTTTTAAATTCGACATATTTACACCTAGATATCTTTAGTTTTGTATATTGGGTGTTTCTTAAAAACTCTACATTGTTACCTTTATGATTTCAATCATGTTACTATACTATAACCCGAAAGAAAGTTAAGTATAGCATTATAATCTTTACTAACTATATTAGTACATCTTAATAAACTAAAAGTTATTAAATATAAATATATGGATGATAATATAAAAATATATATAGATGGAATAAATAAAATATGAGGAGGATTATGTACATTTTTTTTTTCCTCTTTGTGAACAAGTTGGTATGATAATAACAAAATCCCACCATCCACTAGCCTATAAACTTATATTCGATTCCTTTTAGCCTTTATATTATATATACATATACATATATAGCACACATGTATGTCTTCATCATCATCTCACTAATCATCAATCATCTATATCGAACACCATAAATTTGGCAATCACATATCACCTAGATCACCAACCATCAACCACTTTCCACCAACTCCTAACACCATCACCACCACCACTGGAAGAACACCCAAACAACCGCCACTATCACCATCTCCGTTTCTGTTTTTGTCCGAGAAACCCCATAGAAACACCCCTTGTGTACTACTGCTAATCATCCAGTTTCTACTTCTTTCTCATGCTAGACATCATCACTTAAAACAAGAACCACTTAACCACCTTTGTCACCATGAAACCCATCTCCCACTGTTAGATACTGAAATGTCCCGTTCTTATTGATTAAAAACGTTCCATATTAATTGATTTCGTTGCGAGGTTTTGACCTCTATATGAGACGTTTTTCAAAGACTGCATTCATTTTTAAACAAACCATAACCTTTATTTCATCAATAAAGGTTTAAAAAGCTTTACGTAGATTATCAAATAATGATAATCTAAAATATCCTATTTACACATGACCATTACATAATGGTTTACAATACAAATATGTTACAACAAAATAAGTTTCTTGAATGCAGTTTTTACACAATATCATATAAGCATGGACTCCAAATCTTGTCCTTATTTAAGTATGCGACAACGGAAGCTCTTAATAATCACCTGAGAATAAACATGCTTAAAACGTCAACAAAAATGTTGGTGAGTTATAGGTTTAACCTATATATATCAAATCATAATAATAGACCACAAGATTTCATATTTCAATACACATCCCATACATAGAGATAAAAATCATTCATATGGTGAACACCTGGTAACCGACATTAACAAGATGCATATATAAGAATATCCCCATCATTCCGGGACACCCTTCGGATATGATATAAATTTCGAAGTACTAAAGCATCCGGTACTTTGGATGGGGTTTGTTAAGCCCAATAGATCTATCTTTAGGATTCGCGTCAATTAGGGTGTCTGTTCCCTAATTCTTAGATTACCAGACTTAATAACAAGGGGCATATTCGATTTCGATAATTCAACCATAGAATGTAGTTTCACGTACTTGTGTCTATTTTGTAAATCATTTATAAAACCTGCATGTATTCTCATCCCAAAAATATTAGATTTTAAAAGTGGGACTATAACTCACTTTCACAGATTTTTACTTCGTCGGGAAGTAAGACTTGGCCACTGGTTGATTCACGAACCTATAACAATATATACATATATATCAAAGTATGTTCAAAATATATTTACAACACTTTTAATATATTTTGATGTTTTAAGTTTATTAAGTCAGCTGTCCTCGTTAGTAACCTACAACTAGTTGTCCACAGTTAGATGTACAGAAATAAATCGATAAATATTATCTTGAATCAATCCATGACCCAGTGTATACGTATCTCAGTATTGATCACAACTCAAACTATATATATTTTGGAATCAACCTCAACCCTGTATAGCTAACTCCAACATTCACATATAGAGTGTCTATGGTTGTTCCGAAATATATATAGATGTGTCGACATGATAGGTCGAAACATTGTATACGTGTCTATGGTATCTCAAGATTACATAATATACAATACAAGTTGATTAAGTTATGGTTGGAATAGATTTGTTACCAATTTTCACGTAGCTAAAATGAGAAAAATTATCCAATCTTGTTTTACCCATAACTTCTTCATTTTAAATCCGTTTTGAGTGAATCAAATTGCTATGGTTTCATATTGAACTCTATTTTATGAATCTAAACAGAAAAAGTATAGGTTTATAGTCGGAAAAATAAGTTACAAGTCGTTTTTGTAAAGGTAGTCATTTCAGTCGAAAGAACGACGTCTAGATGACCATTTTAGAAAACATACTTCCACTTTGAGTTTAACCATAATTTTTGGATATAGTTTCATGTTCATAATAAAAATCATTTTCTCAGAATAACAACTTTTAAATCAAAGTTTATCATAGTTTTTAATTAACTAACCCAAAACAGCCCGCGGTGTTACTACGACGGCGTAAATCCGGTTTTACGGTGTTTTTCGTGTTTCCAGGTTTTAAATCATTAAGTTATCATATCATATCATATAGATATAGAACATGTGTTTAGTTGATTTTAAAAGTCAAGTTAGAAGGATTAACTTTTGTTTGCGAACAAGTTTAGAATTAACTAAACTATGTTCTAGTGATTACAAGTTTAAACCTTCGAATAAGATAGCTTTATATGTATGAATCGAATGATGTTATGAACATCATTACTACCTTAATTTCCTTGGATAAACCTACTGGAAAAGAGAAAAATAGATCTAGCTTCAATGGATCCTTGGATGGCTCGAAGTTCTTGAAGCAGAATCATGACACGAAAACAAGTTCAAGTAAGATCATCACTTGAAATAAGATTGTTATAGTTATAGAAATTGAACCAAAGTTTGAATATGATTATTACCTTGTATTAGAATGATAAACTACTGTAAGAAACAAAGATTTCTTGAGGTTGGATGATCACCTTACAAGATTGGAAGTGAGCTAGCAAACTTGAAAGTATTCTTGATTTTATGAAACTAGAACTTTTGGAATTTATGAAGAACACTTAGAACTTGAAGATAGAACTTGAGAGAGATCAATTAGATGAAGAAAATTGAAGAATGAAAGTGTTTGTAGGTGTTTTTGGTCGTTGGTGTATGGATTAGATATAAAGGATATGTAATTTTGTTTTCATGTAAATAAGTCATGAATGATTACTCATATTTTTGTAATTTTATGAGATATTTCATGCTAGTTGCCAAATGATGGTTCCCACATGTGTTAGGTGACTCACATGGGCTGCTAAGAGCTGATCATTGGAGTTTATATACCAATAGTACATACATCTAAAAGTTGTGTATTGTACGAGTACGAATACGGGTGCATACGAGTAGAATTGTTGATGAAACTGAACGAGGATGTAATTGTAAGCATTTTTGTTAAGTAGAAGTATTTTGATAAGTGTATTGAAGTCTTTCAAAAGTGTATAAATACATATTAAAACACTACATGTATATACATTTTAACTGAGTCGTTAAGTCATCGTTAGTCGTTACATGTAAATGTTGTTTTGAAACCTTTAGGTTAACGATCTTGTTAAATGTTGTTAACCCAATGTTTATAATATCAAAAGAGATTTTAAATTATTATATTATCATGATATTATGATGTACGAATATCTCTTAATATGATATATATACATTAAATGTCATTACAACGATAATCGTTACATATATGTCTCGTTTCAAAATCATTAAGTTAGTAGTCTTGTTTTTACATATGTAGTTCATTGTTAATATACTTAATGATATTTTTAATTATCATAATATAATGTTAACTATATATATAACCATATATATGTCATCATATAGTTTTTACAAGTTTTAACGTTCGTGAATCACCGGTCAACTTGGGTGGTCAATTGTCTATATGAAACCTATTTCAATTAATCAAGTCTTAACAAGTTTGATTGCTTAACATGTTGGAAACATTTAATCATGTAAATATCAATCTCAATTAATATATATAAACATGGAAAAGTTCGGGTCACTACAGTACCTACCCGTTAAATAAATTTCGTCCCGAAATTTTAAGCTGTTGAAGGTGTTGACGAATCTTCTGGAAATAGATGCGGGTATTTCTTCTTCATCTGATCTTCACGCTCCCAGGTGAACTCGGGTCCTCTACGAGCATTCCATCGAACCTTAACAATTGGTATCTTGTTTTGCTTAAGTCTTTTAACCTCACGATCCATTATTTCGACGGGTTCTTCGATGAATTGAAGTTTTTCGTTGATTTGGATTTCATCTAACGGAATAGTGAGATCTTCTTTAGCAAAACATTTCTTTAAATTCGAGACGTGGAAAGTGTTATGTACAGCCGCGAGTTGTTGAGGTAACTCTAGTCGGTAAGCTACTGGTCCGACACGATCAATAATCTTGAATGGTCCAATATACCTTGGATTTAATTTCCCTCGTTTACCAAATCGAACAACGCCTTTCCAAGGTGCAACTTTAAGCATGACCATCTCTCCAATTTCAAATTCTATATCTTTTCTTTTAATGTCAGCGTAGCTCTTTTGTCGACTTTGGGCAGTTTTCAACCGTTGTTGAATTTGGATGATCTTCTCGGTAGTTTCTTGTATAATCTCCGGACCCGTAATCTGTCTATCCCCCACTTCACTCCAACAAATCGGAGACCTGCACTTTCTACCATAAAGTGCTTCAAACGGCGCCATCTCAATGCTTGAATGGTAGCTGTTGTTGTAGGAAAATTCTGCTAACGGTAGATGTCGATCCCAACTGTTTCCGAAATCAATAACACATGCTCGTAGCATGTCTTCAAGCGTTTGTATCGTCCTTTCGCTCTGCCCATCAGTTTGTGGATGATAGGCAGTACTCATGTCTAGACGAGTTCCTAATGCTTGCTGTAATGTCTGCCAGAATCTTGAAATAAATCTGCCATCCCTATCAGAGATAATAGAGATTGGTATTCCATGTCTGGAGATGACTTCCTTCAAATACAGTCGTGCTAACTTTTCCATCTTGTCATCTTCTCTTATTGGCAGGAAGTGTGCTGATTTGGTGAGACGATCAACTATTACCCAAATAGTATCAAAACCACTTGCAGTCCTTGGCAATTTAGTGATGAAATCCATGGTAATGTTTTCCCATTTCCACTCCGGGATTTCGGGTTGTTGAAGTAGACCTGATGGTTTCTGATGCTCAGCTTTGACCTTAGAACACGTCAAACATTCTCCTACGTATTTAGCAACATCGGCTTTCATACCCGGCCACCAAAAATGTTTCTTGAGATCCTTGTACATCTTCCCCGTTCCAGGATGTATTGAGTATCTGGTTTTATGAGCTTCTCTAAGTACCATTTCTCTCATATCTCCAAATTTTGGTACCCAAATCCTTTTAGTTCTATACCGGGTTCCGTCTTCCCGAATATTAAGATGCTTCTCCGATCCTTTGGGTATTTCATCCTTTAAATTTCCCTCTTTTAAAACTCCTTGTTGCGCCTCCTTTATTTGAGTAGTAAGGTTATTATGAATCATTATATTCATAGATTTTACTCGAATGGGTTCTCTGTCCTTCCTGCTCAAGGCATCGGCTACCACATTTGCCTTCCCCGGGTGGTAACGAATCTCAAAGTCGTAATCATTCAATAATTCAATCCACCTACGCTGCCTCATATTCAGTTGTTTCTGATTAAATATGTGTTGAAGACTTTTGTGGTCGGTATATATAATACTTTTGACCCCATATAAGTAGTGCCTCCAAGTCTTTAATGCAAAAACAACCGCGCCTAATTCCAAATCATGCGTCGTATAATTTTGCTCGTGAATCTTCAATTGTCTTGATGCATAAGCAATCACCTTCGTTCGTTGCATTAATACACAACCGAGACCTTGCTTTGATGCGTCACAATAAATCACAAAATCATCATTCCCTTCAGGCAATGACAATATAGGTGCCGTAGTTAGCTTTTTCTTCAATAACTGAAACGCTTTCTCTTGTTCATCCTTCCATTCAAATTTCTTCCCTTTATGCGTTAATGCAGTCAAGGGTTTTGCTATTCTGGAAAAGTCTTGGATGAACCTTCTGTAGTAACCAGCTAGTCCTAAAAACTGTCGTATGTGTTTCGGAGTTTTCGGGGTTTCCCACTTTTCAACAGTTTCTATCTTTTCCGGATCCACCTTAATACCTTCTTTGTTCACTATGTGACCGAGGAATTGAACTTCTTCCAACCAAAATGCACACTTTGAAAACTTAGCGTACAATTCTTCCTTCCTCAATACTTCTAACACCTTTCTCAAATGTTCACCGTGTTCTTGGTCATTCTTTGAGTAAATAAGTATGTCATCAATGAAAACAATGACAAACTTGTCAAGGTATGGTCCACAGACTCGGTTCATAAGGTCCATGAACACAGCTGGTGCATTAGTTAAACCAAACGGCATGACCATAAACTCGTAATGACCGTAACGTGTTCTGAAAGCAGTCTTTGAAATATCATCTTCTTTCACCCGCATTTGATGATACCCGGAACGTAAGTCAATCTTTGAATAAACAGACGAGCCTTGTAGTTGATCAAATAAGTCATCGATTCTCGGTAGTGGGTAGCGGTTCTTGATGGTAAGTTTGTTCAACTCTCGGTAGTCGATACACAACCTGAATGTACCATCTTTCTTCTTGACAAACAAAACAGGAGCTCCCCACGGTGATGTGCTTGGTCGAATGAAACCACGCTCTAAAAGTTCTTGTAATTGGCTTTGTAGTTCTTTCATCTCGCTGGGTGCGAGTCTGTAAGGAGCACGAGCTATTGGTGCAGCTCCTGGTACAAGATCTATTTGAAATTCAACGGATCGATGTGGGGGTAATCCCGGTAATTCTTTCGGAAATACATCGGGAAATTCTTTTGCAATGGGAACATCATTGATGCTCTTTTCTTCAGTTTGTACTTTCTCAACGTGTGCTAAAACAGCATAGCAACCTTTTCTTATTAGTTTTTGTGCCTTCAAATTACTAATAAGATGTAGCTTCGTGTTGCCCTTTTCTCCGTACACCATTAAGGGTTTTCCTTTTTCTCGTATAATGCGAATTGCATTTTTGTAACAAACGATCTCCGCTTTCACTTCTTTCAACCAGTCCATATCGATTATCACATCAAAACTCCCTAACTCTACTGGTATCAAATCAATCTTAAATGTTTCGCTAACCAGTTTAATTTCTCGATTCCGACATATATTATCTGCTGAAATTAATTTACCATTTGCTAATTCGAGTAAAAATTTACTATCCAAAGGCGTCAATGGACAACTTAATTTAGCACAAAAATCTCTACTCATATAGCTTCTATCCGCACCCGAATCAAAAAAAACGTAAGCAGATTTATTGTCAATAAGAAACGTACCCGTAACAAGCTCCGGGTCTTCCTGTGCCTCTGCCGCATTAATATTGAAAACTCTTCCGCGGCCTTGTCCATTCGTGTTCTCCTGGTTCGGGCAATTTCTAATAATGTGGCCCGGTTTTCCACATTTATAACAAACTACATTGGCATAACTTGCTCCGACACTACTTGCTCCGCCATTACTCGTTCCGACACCATTTGTTCCTTTCGTTCTATTAATCCCTGGTCCGTAGACCTCACACTTCGCCGCGCTATGACCATTTCTTTTACACTTGTTGCAAAATTTGGTGCAGAACCCCGAGTGATTCTTTTCACACCTTTGGCATAGCTGTTTCTGATTGTTGTTGTTGTTGCGGTTATTATTGTTGTTGGGATGATTGTTGTAGTTGCTATTGTTGTTGTTGTTGTTGTTGTTGTTGTTGTTGGGCCGTTTGTTGTAGTTGCGATTGATGTTGCGATTATTGGGATAATTGTTGCGATTATTGTTGTAATTGCTGTTGTTGTTGTATTGGTGATTCTTATCACCGTTTTCCTCCCACTTTCTTTTGACTTGCTTCACATTGGCCTCTTCAGCAGTCTGTTCTTTAATTCTTTCTTCAATCTGGTTCACGAGTTTGTGAGCCATTCTACATGCCTGTTGTATGGAGGCGGGCTCGTGTGAACTTATATCTTCTTGGATTCTTTCCGGTAATCCTTTCACAAACGCGTCGATCTTCTCTTCCTCATCTTCGAATGCTCCCGGACACAATAGGCACAATTCTGTGAATCGTCTTTCGTACGTGGTAATATCAAATCCTTGGGTTCGTAACCCTCTAAGTTCTGTCTTGAGCTTATTGACCTCGGTTCTGGGACGGTACTTCTCGTTCATCAAGTGCTTGAATGCTGACCATGGTAGTGCGTACGCATCGTCTTGTCCCACTTGCTCTAGATAGGTATTCCACCATGTTAACGCAGAACCTGTGAAGGTATGCGTAGCGTACTTTACTTTGTCCTCTTCAGTACACTTACTTATGGCAAACACCGATTCGACCTTCTCGGTCCACCGTTTCAATCCGATCGGTCCTTCGGTTCCATCAAATTCCAAAGGTTTGCAGGCAGTGAATTCTTTGTAGGTGCATCCTACACGATTTCCTGTACTGCTAGATCCAAGGTTATTATTGGTATGTAGCGCAGCCTGTACTGCGGCTATGTTTGAAGCTAGAAAAGTACGGAATTCCTCTTCATTCATATTCACGGTGTGTCGAGTAGTCGGTGCCATTTCCTTCAAAATAGTTAAATGGAACAAGTTAATCATACAGAATATTAAGAGTAGTTAATAGTATTTCGTAGCATAATATGAACTCATTTATAAAAGCTTTTTCTTCATATTAGCGTTTTATAAGTTTAAATTCGGGTAGTACCTACCCGTTAAGTTCATACTTAGTAGCTAATATACAATTCAACTACTACAATTCTATATGAAAAACTGATTGTAATAATATTTCGCGTTCAAACTTTTATACAATATTTTACAAACTTACAATACCGCTTATTTTACATAAAGCATGAAATATAGCACACAATAACTTTGATACAAGATAGTTGTGAAGATAATTCTAGCTAATACACAAGTCGTTCAGCAAAGGCAATAAAGACACGTAATTCATACGTCCAGAAACAAGTCATGCATTCTGGTTTTACTAGGACTACTTCCCATCCTTGGTCTTGTGCAACATAACCGTTATGGCCGTTGATAAGACAGCGTGTTGTAACGTCATCAAAGGGACGAGGGTTACGTAATGTCCAACAGTCCCGTAACAATCTAAAAACCTCATTTCTTACCCCAATTACTGACTCCGTCACTTGTGGAAATGTTTTGTTTAATAGTTGTAGCCCGATGTTCTTGTTCTCACTTTGGTGAGAAGCGAACATTACTAATCCGTAAGCATAACATGCTTCTTTATGTTGCATGTTAGCCGCTTTTTCTAAATCACGAAGTCCAATATTCGGATATATTGAGTCAAAATAATTTCTTAACCCGTTGCGTAAAATAGCATTTGGGTTCCCCGCAATATATGCGTCAAAGTAAACACATCGTAACTTATGGGTTTCCCAATGTGATATCCCCCATCTTTCAAACGAAAGTCTCTTATAAACCAAGACATTCTTGGAACGTTCTTCGAATGTCTTACAAACTGATCTCGCCTTAAATAGTTGTGTCGAGGAATTCTGGCCGACTCTAGACAAGATTTCATCAATCATGTCTCCGGGTAGGTCTCTTAAAATATTGGGTTGTCTATCCATTTTGTGTTTTTAAACTGTAAAATAGACAAGAGTTAGATTCATAAAAAAAATACTTATTAATACAAGCAATTTTTACATATATCATAAAGCATAAGAACACTATATTACATATATTACACCACACGAATACAACTATCTTATTCCGACTCGTTCATTTCTTCTTCTTCGATTTTTGTTCGTTTTGCCAAGTTTCTAGGGATATATGATGTTCCCCTAATACGAGCCATCGTTATCCACATTGGTTTAGAAAAACCTGGTGGTTTAGAGGTTCCCGGGTCATTGTTACAACTTAAGGACTTCGGGGGTTGACGATACATATACAGTTCATCGGGGTTGGAATTAGATTTCTCTATTTTTATGCCCTTTCCCTTATTATTTTCTTTTGCCTTTTTAAATTCAGTTGGGGTAATTTCTATAACATCATCGAAATTCTCGTCGGAATCCGATTCATCGGAGAATTGGTAATCCTCCCAATATTTTGCTTCCTTGGCGGAAACACCATTGACCATAATTAATCTTGGTCGGTTGGTTGAGGATTTTCTTTTACTTAACCGTTTTATTATTTCCCCCACCGGTTCTATTTCTTCATCCGGTTCCGATTCTTCTTCCGGTTCCGATTCTTCTTCCGGTTCCGACTCTTCTTCCGGTTCCTCTTCGGGAACTTGTGAATCAGTCCACGAATCATTCCAATTTACATTTGACTCTTCATTATTATTAGGTGAGTCAATGGGACTTGTTCTAAAGGTAGACATCTATCACATAATATCAAACGCGTTAAGAGATTAATATATCACATAATATTCACATGTTAAAAATATATAGTTTCCAACAAAATTTGTTAAGCAATCATTTTTCAAGTAAACACGGTCGAAGTCCAGACTCACTAATGCATCCTAACAAACTCGATAAGACACACTAATGAAAAATTCTGGTTCTCTAAGACCAACGCTCGGATACCAACTGAAATGTCCCGTTCTTATTGATTAAAAACGTTCCATATTAATTGATTTCGTTGCGAGGTTTTGACCTCTATATGAGACGTTTTTCAAAGACTGCATTCATTTTTAAACAAACCATAACCTTTATTTCATCAATAAAGGTTTAAAAAGCTTTACGTAGATTATCAAATAATGATAATCTAAAATATCCTATTTACACATGACCATTACATAATGGTTTACAATACAAATATGTTACAACAAAATAAGTTTCTTGAATGCAGTTTTTACACAATATCATACAAGCATGGACTCCAAATCTTGTCCTTATTTAAGTATGCGACAGCGGAAGCTCTTAATAATCACCTGAGAATAAACATGCTTAAAACGTCAACAAAAATGTTGGTGAGTTATAGGTTTAACCTATATATATCAAATCATAATAATAGACCACAAGATTTCATATTTCAATACACATCCCATACATAGAGATAAAAATCATTCATATGGTGAACACCTGGTAACCGACATTAACAAGATGCATATATAAGAATATCCCCATCATTCCGGGACACCCTTCGGATATGATATAAATTTCGAAGTACTAAAGCATCCGGTACTTTGGATGGGGTTTGTTAAGCCCAATAGATCTATCTTTAGGATTCGCGTCAATTAGGGTGTCTGTTCCCTAATTCTTAGATTACCAGACTTAATAACAAGGGGCATATTCGATTTCAATAATTCAACCATAGAATGTAGTTTTACGTACTTGTGTCTATTTTGTAAATCATTTATAAAACCTGCATGTATTCTCATCCCAAAAATATTAGATTTTAAAAGTGGGACTATAACTCACTTTCACAGATTTTTACTTCGTCGGGAAGTAAGACTTGGCCACTGGTTGATTCACGAACCTATAACAATATATACATATATATCAAAGTATGTTCAAAATATATTTACAACACTTTTAATATATTTTGATGTTTTAAGTTTATTAAGTCAGCTGTCCTCGTTAGTAACCTGCAACTAGTTGTCCACAGTTAGATGTACAGAAATAAATCGATAAATATTATCTTGAATCAATCCACGACCCAGTGTATACGTATCTCAGTATTGATCACAACTCAAACTATATATATTTTGGAATCAACCTCAACCCTGTATAGCTAACTCCAACATTCACATATAGAGTGTCTATGGTTGTTCCGAAATATATATAGATGTGTCGACATGATAGGTCGAAACATTGTATACGTGTCTATGGTATCTCAAGATTACATAATATACAATACAAGTTGATTAAGTTATGGTTGGAATAGATTTGTTACCAATTTTCACGTAGCTAAAATGAGAAAAATTATCCAATCTTGTTTTACCCATAACTTCTTCATTTTAAATCCGTTTTGAGTGAATCAAATTGCTATGGTTTCATATTGAACTCTATTTTATGAATCTAAACAGAAAAAGTATAGGTTTATAGTCGGAAAAATAAGTTACAAGTCGTTTTTGTAAAGGTAGTCATTTCAGTCGAAAGAACGACGTCTAGATGACCATTTTAGAAAACATACTTCCACTTTGAGTTTAACCATAATTTTTGGATATAGTTTCATGTTCATAATAAAAATCATTTTCTCAGAATAACAACTTTTAAATCAAAGTTTATCATAGTTTTTAATTAACTAACCCAAAACAGCCCGCGGTGTTACTACGACGGCGTAAATCCGGTTTTACGGTGTTTTTCGTGTTTCCAGGTTTTAAATCATTAAGTTATCATATCATATAGATATAGAACATGTGTTTAGTTGATTTTAAAAGTCAAGTTAGAAGGATTAACTTTTGTTTGCGAACAAGTTTAGAATTAACTAAACTATGTTCTAGTGATTACAAGTTTAAACCTTCGAATAAGATAGCTTTATATGTATGAATCGAATGATGTTATGAACATCATTACTACCTTAATTTCCTTGGATAAACCTACTGGAAAAGAGAAAAATAGATCTAGCTTCAATGGATCCTTGGATGGCTCGAAGTTCTTGAAGCAGAATCATGACACGAAAACAAGTTCAAGTAAGATCATCACTTGAAATAAGATTGTTATAGTTATAGAAATTGAACCAAAGTTTGAATATGATTATTACCTTGTATTAGAATGATAAACTACTGTAAGAAACAAAGATTTCTTGAGGTTGGATGATCACCTTACAAGATTGGAAGTGAGCTAGCAAACTTGAAAGTATTCTTGATTTTATGAAACTAGAACTTTTGGAATTTATGAAGAACACTTAGAACTTGAAGATAGAACTTGAGAGAGATCAATTAGATGAAGAAAATTGAAGAATGAAAGTGTTTGTAGGTGTTTTTGGTCTTTGGTGTATGGATTAGATATAAAGGATATGTAATTTTGTTTTCATGTAAATAAGTCATGAATGATTACTCATATTTTTGTAATTTTATGAGATATTTCATGCTAGTTGCCAAATGATGGTTCCCACATGTGTTAGGTGACTCACATGGGCTGCTAAGAGCTGATCATTGGAGTTTATATACCAATAGTACATACATCTAAAAGCTGTGTATTGTACGAGTACGAATACGTGTGCATACGAGTAGAATTGTTGATGAAACTGAACGAGGATGTAATTGTAAGCATTTTTGTTAAGTAGAAGTATTTTGATAAGTGTATTGAAGTCTTTCAAAAGTGTATAAATACATATTAAAACACTACATGTATATACATTTTAACTGAGTCGTTAAGTCATCGTTAGTCGTTACATGTAAATGTTGTTTTGAAACCTTTAGGTTAACGATCTTGTTAAATGTTGTTAACCCAATGTTTATAATATCAAAAGAGATTTTAAATTATTATATTATCATGATATTATGATGTACGAATATCTCTTAATATGATATATATACATTAAATGTCATTACAACGATAATCGTTACATATATGTCTCGTTTCAAAATCATTAAGTTAGTAGTCTTGTTTTTACATATGTAGTTCATTGTTAATATACTTAATGATATTTTTAATTATCATAATATAATGTTAACTATATATATAACCATATATATGTCATCATATAGTTTTTACAAGTTTTAACGTTCGTGAATCACCGGTCAACTTGGGTGGTCAATTGTCTATATGAAACCTATTTCAATTAATCAAGTCTTAACAAGTTTGATTGCTTAACATGTTGGAAACATTTAATCATGTAAATATCAATCTCAATTAATATATATAAACATGGAAAAGTTCGGGTCACTACAGATACTATAACCGCCACCATTTTAAAAGAGCCCTTAAAACACTACTGTTTTCGGTTTTCATCACCAACACTTGCTACTACTTAACGTTAACCTTTATTAGAGCTAGTTCATGCTAAAGAGTTGAGGTATGACGAGTAATTACCATCACTAAACTTTACACCATTTCAATCCCCAATATCGCCAACCTTTGGAAACAAAATATTAAAGGTTATGTTACGGGCTGAGCTCATCACAGCAACCATCGTAAAACTGCTGTAATTTTAATTTTTTTTTTAATGAACAACAACTACCAAAGCTGCAGCTATTTTTTTTATCGCAAACCATCACCACAATCTTCGCGATATGGCTGTTGAACCCATCTGTTGGAGAGTCTAAAACCCAACAAATAACACTACCATCGAATGTCTCATGAACCTACTACTGCTTCCTATTTTTCTGTTGGCCGAAACAAATCACCAAGCCAAAGGAGAACCGAATTCCATTTTTTTTACTTCGACTTCCTACTGCTGCTATTTCAATGCTACTGTAGCTGCAGTCAGCTTCTTGTTTTCTAATCTATTCGAACCCAACAACAGCTCAAACCACCACCATCAGACTTCTGTTTCGATCAAACTCAAAAACCGAAAACAACTTTAATTGGGTGCTGCTGTTCGCTGTAACTATTCCAGACCTACTTATGTTTTGATCACGAATCACCATCATAACCATCTCATTCAACCGCCAAACAACCACCGATCACCTTTTGTTGCTTGGATTTTGAAACTTGAAACACTTTTACTGTTTAGTTTTCTATTCTCAATTCAATCAACACGAGTTGCTGCTGCAGTATTTATCCACTTATGTTTCAGTTTCAAATAAAGACGATGATGATTGATGGTTAGGTTATGATGACTATGAGCTGTAAAGGAGATAAAGACGTTTTGTTACCAGACAAACCCTACCATCCATAATTGCATCGTGTAATTTATTTTAATCTTGTTGATGGACTCGTGATCTATTTAACAAAATAAAAGGGCTTAATGAATTTAATTTTTGGGCTGAGATCCATTATAAACATGCAGAAGGGCCGAGTTTGATTTGGGTCGAGGTCTGTTTGGTTAGTCTGTTGGGCCGTGACCCAACTCCAATTCCTCTTGGGCTTGATTCTTTTGACGGGCTAATAGGATAAATAAGTATGAGTATAGCAGGATAACAGAAAAACTGTTATGGTAGAATGGTTAAGGTGTGTTGTGGGTGGGCGAGTGGTTATGGGTTCGATCCCTGCTGGCGACATTTTATTTTTAAAAGCTTGTTTTGAGGTAATTTTTCATTACCAAGAATTATTATTATTATTATTATTATTATTATTATTATTATTATTATTATTATTATTATTATTATTATTATTATTATTATTATAATTATTATTATTATTATTATTGTTATTATTAATTATTGATATTATTACTTGTATTATAATTATTATTATTAATATAATTACTAACATAGGTATTAGTTATCAGTTATTATTATTATCATTAGAAACATGATTATTATTATTATCATTGTAATTACAAACATTGTTATCATTAATAATATTATTATTAAGTAGTATTATTATTAGTATTATCATTAGTAATAAGATTGTTATTATTATTATTATTATTATTATTATTATTAAGTAGTATTATCAAAATTATTATTTTCATTATCATTATTATTACTAGTATTATCATTTAAGAATTATATTATCATTACTAATATTATAAGTATTAGTATTATTAACAAGGTTTTAAAGATATTATTTGGAGTCGATCATCGCAATGGAATCAGCTGTTGAAGACTTCGTCCAGATGGATTAGGACGGGTCATTTCATAGGTGAGTTAAGTCCAACAGAAATGAGTGTTCGACTCTTTGATCAAACCATTAGGCACCCAGTTGGAATTGCTGACAACCTACCTGTTCAAGTAGGTAATTTAACCTTTCTAGTCGAATTTATTGTCATTGACATAGAAGAGGACTCAAACATTCCTCTAATTTTAGGTCGACCATTCTTAGCGTTCACCGGGGCATTATTTGATGTAAGAGAGGGTAGAATGACACTTAGTAATGATGAAAAATCGATCACCTTTGTAAGTCGAAAGTCTAAATCTCCAACAACCAAAACCGTTGAACCAACAAAAACGATTGGTAAAAACCATATTGTTTTACCAACTCCAACGGTAGTGCTTAACAATAATAAAATGCCTAAGTGTGGGGAAAATGAAGTAAAACCTAATGATGACCTGATAACAAAGAACCCCGTTGTTGATACGAAATTAAATGACTCCGTTATTAATAGTTCAATGAAGAAACTTATTAAACGGATTCGCGATGCTAGAACCAAGGGGAACTTTAAGTTATGTAACCGGTTAGTATCCAATCTATCGCCTAAAGAAAAGGCGAAACTAGTTGAATTTGTGAATATTACACAGGAATCCGACCAATGGCTTAAAGTAAAAGTCACAGATATGCAAGTTGATTATGGTCCAAAAGAAATTGACGATGAAGTTAATCACAATTTTGACACCACAGCTACTTAAGTGTGGGGAGATTCAAAAGTTCTAAAAAGAAAATGCTGTCTAAGGTTAGTTGTTCTGTTCTCGTGTAGTTTCGAGAATGGAATTCGATTGGTCTTTTCCACTAGCAGACACTAAAGAACTAGTTTTCTCCCCCCATTCTGAATTTTTTTTTGTTTTGTAGGTTTTGAATAAAATTAATATGCATTTTTAAATTTAAGTTTTGTGTGAATTTAAAAAAAAAATTTACTTTATTTCATTAAGTTTAAAAAATGATTTCTAAAATTCATCGTAAGTTAAAGACTAGGTCATGAAACCGAATTTGCTTTACCCGAGGGCGGGGTGACAAATTTTGTTATCATTATTTTTAATATTATTGATCTAAAGTATACAAAAAAAAAAATTAAAAACCCCAAAAATCTTTGCTTTTAAAACAATCGCTTTAAAAACGACAAATTTTAAATTTTGTCGAGGGACGGACTAGGTAAACATACCGAAACTACCTAAAGTAAAAGGAAACAAAATTTTAAAAAATTATTCATTTAAATTGTTTTAATAAATAAAGGTTTTATTAATATATATATATATATATATATATATATATATATATATATATATATATATTATATATGTTTGTAGTTTATTTTATATACAAAACAGGGTAAAACATCGCACTTTCAAAGACTGACATTAAGTTCAGCAAAAGTTACTAATATTAACGACAAGACGTAAAATATAAAATGTGATATAAAACAATATGTTTGCAAACTCGGTATTTTTAATCACTTTTCTACACTAATCACCCTCATGAATTTATAATTATAGTCTGATTTCATGCAAATGAGGGCATTGCATGATCTCAAGTGTGGGGAAGGGTTATAAATTCTCTCGGGTTTACACTTAGTTTATTTGCCAAATTTTGTGAAAATTTAAAAAAATTTCAACTAAATGAATTCAAAATCATGTTTATACATATTTATGAACGATAAAACTAGGTGATAATACCAAAATTATTGTTACCTCAGAGAGAACATAAATGGAGAAACAACCCAAAACGTTAGAATTCATTTAAAATGGAATAGAGGAGAATAAAAAGGCAAAGAAAAAATAAATAAAAGCTAAGTGTGGGAAGAATTTACCAAGTTATTTAAAACACATATCACATATTTGGTACAGATTATTGCAGGTACTTTTGTTTTGGACGATAATAATCAGTTTTACCTAATTTACTGTAATATATTTGAAAGAAAGATGGATCTGCACGATGAATCAATTCCATCATTAAAAGGAAGTAAAGTCTTCCGAAAAAGACACGCGCTTTTTGATTTAGGTCAGGAATTTGTCGTCCAGACCAGTTGTAGAGTCTACGAAAAACCTTGAAAAGTTTTCTCGAAAATCAGCTGAAAATCTACGGACCTCAGCATCAAACAGGGTCGCCAAGTGGTCAGACTTATCCTATCCATGAGAGGATTTGTCTCGTAAAATGGGGAGGGCGTCGTGCAAATTAGCTTGATAAGACTAATGAATCAGACCTCCAGAAAGGATAATCTCCTTAAAGATTAAAAATCAGCTTTTAAGCCTGATATTACTCAATCCTTGAGATTGACCTTAAAGATTGAGAATAACAAACTCATGGAATTCGATGATATCTAAACTCGAGCTTGAACGAGAAAATATTTTGATTAAATTAAAACCGATTTATTTTCTGAAAACCTATTTTCAATGCGTTCATTACCATTGAACGTAAAATCCTGAGAATTCTCCTGGAATTCATTAGGTCACCTGAATGAATTCGGGTGTCAACCGTAAGAACGGTGGTTGTATAGCATGGTAGAAGACAGAACCTTGTGCCAGACCGAAAAATTATAGGGTGATCTTTACTATTGCTCCTACAGATGATAGTAATTGCATCCGACACGTTTTAGACCATGAACATCTGCATGTCATTAGACATTGCCTTAACAGTTGCTTGTTCAACGCTTTCCTTTACAACCGGAAGGTAGTTTACCGAAAGGTAATATACGGAGCAAGTATACTGGACGTGTGCTTTCCTAATACAAGGTTAGCAAGTGGGTGACACAAAACCGCAAGTTTTGAGCTAAAAAATGAAAATATGAAACCCACAAAAACATTTTGCAAACACTGGTGAAGGGTTATTCCGAAAAACTTATCTAGGGTAAAAGCTAGAATGAATTTTCAAAAGATCAAATATTTTCATAAAGATCCAATTTCCTTAAAGAATCTAAATTTTTAATAGTCATGTGGGACTGTAAACCACATCGTTACTATCATTGTTTATACCACCATATCAAAATCACTGATGTATAAAGTGTGAAAATAAAAAAAAGTGATTCGAGTGAAGTGTGATTTAATTTCAAGTTCTGTATTGCTTGAGGATAAGCAACACTCAAGTGTGGGGATATTTGATAGTGCTCCAAATGGACATATATTTAGGCACAATATCCTTCCAATATGTAAAGCTTTTAGTTGCAACTGTTCTATTTTTATGTAATATTCGTTTAAATAAATAAGTGCGAAGACAAAAGAAGAAAATGACGATTTGAAGACGCAAATGACCAAAAAGCTCAAATGTACAAGATATAATTCAAGTGATTCCATTTATTGATAAGAAACGTCTAAAAATGACAAGAGTACGAGCCGCAAAACGCAAAGTACAAGATATTAAATAGTACGCAAGGACGTTCGAAAATTCGGAACCGGGACATGAACCAACTATCAACGCGCGACGCAACGGAGCTAAAAATACAAGTCAACAATGCACAAGAATATAATATAATATATAATTAATTATATAAAATTATATATATTATATTATATATGAAATAAATACGTGCAGCCCACGTTTAATTGAAGGATGTATGCTGGCCAGCCTGTCCATGCGATCGCATGGAAATAACAAAGGGAACACATGCGATCGCATGGCTCCCAAACTCAGCTCACATCTATAAAAGGCAGCGAATTGGACTAGTAATATATATCTTTTTCTCTTCCTTTCTCTGTAAGAAATATATATATATATATATATATATATATATATATATATATATATATATATATATATATATATATATATATATATATATATATATATATATATATATATAATTTAAAGTTTAATTTAAGTTTAATAATAATTGGGTTATTGTAAGAAATGTTTTAAGGTTTTGTAAGTCTGAACTCTGTCCGTGTAACGCTACGAAATTAATCACCACTGTAAGCTATGTTCTTCCTTTTTAAATTAATGTCTCGTAACTAAGTTTTTATTATGCTTATTTGAGCCGAAGTAATCGTGATGTTGGACTAAAATATTAAGATGGGGTTATTGGATTTTGTACCATAATTAAGGTTTGGATAAAAGACCGACACTTGTGGACATTGGACTATTGACTATTAATAGATAGGGGGTATTGTCTAATCGAATGACAACTTATTAGAATCTGTCGAACCTATCTTCAAATTAGTTAATCTAATAATTATTAAAATGATTATGTATGTTCTATTTAGTGACATTTATACGACATCTTTTACGATCATTTAATTAATTTCGGGTTGGGTAATTGATTATTCATTCTGATCAAGTGGGTAAATTAATATTCATATCTCATTAAAACAGGGGTGGATTACATACAAGGATAATTGGTGTAATTGTTAACAAAGTAATAAAACCTTGGATTACACGCAGTCGATAACCTGGTGTAATTATTAAACAAAGTATTAAAACCTTGTTACAGTTCGAATCCCTAATTAGTTGGAATATTAGACTTCGGGAATAAGGTTAATTTGACGAGCATTTTATAATTATGACCGATGGACTATTATGGAAAAAAACCAAATAGGTATCAAATAATCCAGAACAAAGGACAATTAACCCGGGTAACAATTAATTAAAATTAAAACGTCAAACATCATGATTACGGAAGTTTAAATAAGCATAATACTTTTATTTCATATTTCATCGTACCTTTATTTACTGTAATTTTAATTACTGCAATTTACTTTATCGCAATTTAAATTCTATCATTTATATTTTCGTCATTTATTTTTACGATTTATTTAAAATCGACAAACCGGTCATTAAACGGTAAAGCCCCCCCTTTTATATAATATTATTACTACTTATATATATATATATATATATATATATATATATATATATATATATATATATATATATATATATATATAGTTGTTAAAAATATAGTACGTATCATGATGTTGAAGCAGAGTAGTACGAAATAGTATTATTTTTAATACAAAATACTACAAAATATGACACAAGTTTTATTAATTTACGGATGGGATATACCTAAACCTTGCTACAACACTATAGGCAGTGTACCTAATCGTAGAGTAGTGTAGTTTTTAGTAAGTCCGGTTCGTTCCACAGGGAGCTGGTGAAGTTAACGCTATATTATTAAGTTTATTTGTAAAAATATATATATAAATAAGTAGTAGTATTATTATAAAATGGGGGTTTTACCGTTTAATGACCGGTTTGTCGATTTTAAGCGTAAAAATAAATGACAAAAATTAAAGTGCGTAAAATAAATTGCGATAAATAAAATGACAGAAAATAAAATTGCGAGTAATAAAATGACAGTAAATAAAGATACGATGAGAAATATAATAAAAGAATTATGCTTATTTAAACTTCCGTAATCATGATGTTTGACGTGTTGATTTTAATTTATTACAATGGGTTAATTGTCCTTTGTCCTGGTTTATTTGATACATCTATCTGGTTTTTGTCCATAATAGTCCATCGGTCATAAATATAAAGTGCGAGTATCCTCGTCAAATTACCCTTATACCCGAAGTCAAATATTCCAACTGATTAAGGATTTAAACTGTGACGCAGTTATCACTTCTGTCAACAATTACACCAGTTATCACTGTATGTAATCCACCCCTATTTTAATTAGTTTATGAATATTAATTCATCCACTTGATCAGAATGAATAATCAATTACCCAACCCAATTGATTAATTAAATGATTATAACAGATTCCATATGAACATCACTAAATAGGACAACCATAATCATTATTAATTATTAGGTTAATTAATTTGAAGATAGGTTCGACAGACTCCAATGAGTTGTCACTCAATTAGACAATACCCCCATCTATTAATAGTCAATAGTTCAATTTCCACAAGTGTCGGTCTTTTGCCCAAACCTTAATTATGGTACAAAGCCCAATTACCCAATTTTAGTAATTAGCCCAACATCATGATTACTTCGTTTTAAATAAGCATAATAATAACTTAGCTACGAGACATTAATGTAAAAAGGTTGAACATAACTTACAATGATTAAAAATAGCGTAGCGTTACACGGACAGAATTTCGACTTACACACTCAAACGATCTCTATCATAAATCTTATTATTATCATAATTTAAAATTAAAATTAAGATTATTGTTATATCTTATTAAGTTAACATCATGATAGAGATATAGAATATAGATATTGATATTTGATATTAAGGATAGAAAAAAAAAAAAGATCGAATAGAAAAAGGTCTCCCTTATTTCATCGATTTACATAGCCTTTTATAGGCGAATTGTAAATTGAAATTTTCACTTATGACCCCTTAACTATGCTCAATTAACAACTTTTTATTATTTAATATTATTCTTATTATGAATTATTTAAATATTATATTTTATTCTTGTGCATAGTTGTCTCGTAATTTTTACACCGTTGCGTCGAGCGCTGAAAGTTGGTTCATGCCCCGGTTCCGGATTTTCGAACGTCCTTTTGTACAATTTTATATCGTGTACTTTGCGTTTTGTAACTTGTACTCTTGTCATTTTTAGACGTTCTTCATCAATAATTTGAACCTTTTTAATTGTATCTTGTACATTTGAGCTTTTTGGACGTTTTGGTCTTTCAAATCTTTGTTTTTGTCTTTAAATCTTCATTTTCGAGCGATTTGCGTCTTTCGTCTTCGCACTTATTTATTTAACTATTACAACTAAAAATAAGGAAATTACATTTAAAAACTTTACATATTGGAACGATATTGCTACTAAATATATGTTCATTTGGAGCACTATCATATCACTAGCTCCCTGTAGAACGAACCGGACTTACTAAAAACTACACTACTCTATGATTAGGTACACTACCTATAAGTGTTGTAGCAAGGTTTAGCTATATCCACTCTATAAATAAATAAATAACTTGTGTAAAATTGTATCGTATTTAATAGTATTTCGCAGTAAAATTATAACTATTTCGTATACACCTCGCATAACATCAATTCTTAAAAATACCTCAATCGAGAAGATGAACCAACCACACGTTATCTACGAGAAGAAAAGATTTATGAACATAGTTATACACCTGAAAAACTCTCAGAAACTGAGTAAACGTTAACAAGTATCTGTGATAGCTCCTTTGGCGTTGTTATTACCGAAAATAATTTTACAATCCCTCTCCAAATTAGTCAATTTTGTCATAGCTCCAGCAAATCAACTTCGACTTTTCGTTCGAAACAACCTTATTATAATTTTGATATATATGCGGGCTCTTTTATTGTTACCAGAGAACCTTTTATATTCCACCATATTACCATCAGCGTTTAATCATCTAAAAACACAATTATCTTGAAACCACCTCGGATTGATAACCGATGATTCGGATATGATAGCATTAAATGCAGAGGAAACAGTAAAATTGTAGATGGTCTAAAAGGCCAAAAGTTTGATAATAAAGAATGGAATGTTGGGAACGCTCGATAGAAAATTTAGTACTGAAAAATAGATTGAGCTAACTATGAAGGAGACCAAGGACAAATACAAGGACCAAACCCTATATTCAAAGAATCCAGGTAATTCTGGATCCGATGAAATCTTTAGAGAATATCCTGCTCCGAAGTCATGTTAAAATCTTGCAGAAAATTTTTTTTTATCAACTTTCGAACTTAGAAATTCCAAAATATCATCATAAATATCTTCGATACTTCTGAAGATATTTTCATAAATATTCTCGTCCGAAATTATATACCTCTTCATGCTATCTGTAATACATTATATTGGAAATTTAAGTAAAATCTAAGTATAAACTATGAATGAATTCTGAAGTAGTGTTGGGAACTGAAGCATGAGTTAGTATAATATAATGACACTTGATCAACGTGATTATATTACAGTAAGTTATGCTGAGTTTTAATGGAACGTGATGATTCCCAGATCATAACATCATCATGTGCCATGTTACACAACTCTTGTATTCTATTTAACCTCAAAAATATCAAGAAAATATTTTCTTGATGATTCGGTCTTTTCCAGATATTCTGGTAATTTTACAAATCAAATTGTGCTACTACCTTTACTTTCTACCTTGTATATTATGATAATTCGAAACTCCATACCTACGAATTCTGGACCATTACTTGCGAAAAGAAAACAAAAGCATGAAGCTCCGAAATAGAAAGGGGGTATAAATCACAGCAAATAAGAGAGAGCATTAACTGTGAATGACAATGATTATAGAAGACGGAAGCAGGGACTCCGAAATATAAGGGATAATATAAAGCTCGATAACAACACATAAATTACAAACCGTGGATATCAATGTTTATCGCAACATAAAGACACGGGAGAATAATAAATACTATAACCCCAAGGGCGAAGTAGAAGTAAACAGATTCCTCCAGTGGAAGTTGGAAAAGGAGAATGATTGTTGCGATGGTCAGGATAAGGACAAGGATTAGAACGGGATTAAGCATTTTCACAATCTTTTTGGATGTATGAACTAAGAAATAAAGTGTAGGAATA